>NC_135973.1:11990118-12290118 GCF_053455715.1 Rhinoraja longicauda
TGCACTTGTATAACTGTGGACAGTTTTGGTCTCATTATTTAGCGAAGGGTCCACCTACCTTGGAAGCCGTGCATTAAAGTTGCACGAACTGACTCTTAAGGGAAGGGCAGATCATTAGAAAAGATTGAACTACGATTTA
Source organism: Rhinoraja longicauda (assembly GCF_053455715.1). NCBI lineage: Eukaryota > Metazoa > Chordata > Chondrichthyes > Rajiformes > Arhynchobatidae > Rhinoraja > Rhinoraja longicauda. The sequence continues at coordinate 11,990,258 of NC_135973.1, forward strand.
ATATAAAATGTTATTGGATTTTACTGCAGATATTGGACTGAAGCAAAAAAAAAGAAAATTCAGGGAGCAACCTACAGGTCAGGCAGCATCTGTGGGAATAGATGCAGAGTTAAAGTCTCAGGTTATCAAAACTATATGAAGATTGAGCAACATGGGCCTTAAATCTGCGATGAACAGAGGAATGAGAGGGGGTCTCAATGAAACATGTAACATTTTGAGGGGCTTGGGAATGTAGATGATTTGAGAATATTTCCTTTGGTGGAGGAGACTGGAACTGGGGGCATAGTCCAAGGATAAAGGTGTGGCTATTTAAGAGGAGAAAAGTCTTCTCCCAGAGGGTTTCAAACCTTTGACATTCTATCTAGGCGTTCCTGCAATGGGGGCGACCAGAGTTGTTAATATGTGGGGATCGCTGGTCGGCACGGACCCGATGGGCCGAAGGGCCTGTTTCTGCACTGTATCTCTAAACTAAACTAAATCTAGACTAAACTAAGATAGACACTTGTTATGCAGAGAATGGGGGGATATGGATCATGTGCAGGGAGAGGAGATTAGTTGAACTTGCATCATGTTCGTCATGGACATTGTGGACTTCTTCCTGTCCTGTTCTATGACACCATCTACCCCAGAGAACTTCCTTTGCTGTATCCTTATAGAAACATATAAAATCCATATGAAATTCTTACAGGATTGGACAGGCTAGACGCAGGAAAAATGTTCCTGATGTTGGGGGAGTCCAGAACCAGGGGTCACAGTTTAAGAATAAGGGGTAAGCCATTTAGGACTGAGATGAGGAAAAAACTTCTTCACCCAGATAGTTGTGAATCTGTGGAATTCTCTGCCACAGAAGACAGTGGAGGCCAATTCACTGGATGTTTTCAAGAGAGAGTTAGATTTAGCTCTTGGGGCTAAAGGAATCATGGGATATGGGGAAAAAGCAGGAACGGGGTACTGATTTTAGATGATCAGCCATGATCATATTGAATGGCGGTGCTGGCTCGAAGGGCCGAATGGCCTACACCTGCAACTATTTTTCTATGTTTCTATGTTTTTCTATGTTTCTATCCCACTTATTTTCTGCTCCTCATCCTATTCTCCACTGTTCACTGTGTTTTTCCATTCATAGCCCTGAGGTCCCACCTACTACTTCCCATCTGGCAAAATTGGGTTGTACCCCAGAAAACTGTAGATAGTGAGCTATTCACTCATTTTGAGGGAGAGGGGAAAGGGTATTTGTGATTTCGATGAATCGAGAATTGTGAGGATTGAGCAGTGAGGTTAAAGATCAGTTCATGTCCTGATGCAGGCTCTCGGGCTGAAACATGGACAACTGTCCTCTCCCTCCACAGTCGCTGCCGCTTGAGTTTATCCAGCAGTTTGTCCTTTTGCTTCCGATGATCCACAACCTCATTTACCGAGGGAGATGGAGAAGTCCTGAGGGGCAAAGGGCTCAAATGCTGCTACTTCGCATGTTCTTATTTCACTTCTCTGAGACGGGTACGGGATTTGCACTGAGTATTAACAAGCTCCCACAGGTACAGATGGAGCCTCACCGCTGAAGGCTACCTCTACCGCGCCAAACCTTGGCCACCACCTCCCCTCGCACAAAGTCCCCACGCTGAATTACTGCAGACAGAACACACAGTGAATACTGATCCAGCTGCAACACAGACATTAATGAAGGTTGCACCCTTCTCCGACATTGGCACTAACATGTCACTCACTCTGCTACAGCTGCTGCTTTCAAAGCATTTGGATACCCAGAATTTTGGAGCAGCATTTATTCAATTGTGGAAGCTGTTTTGATACACGTACAGTGAGGAAGTGGTGGGGGAGTGGCGGACTGGTGCCTGAAAGCTATTCAGGATATGGTTGGCAAATTTTCTTGAGCCATGGACCTGTTGCTAGGAGACCATCAGTTAAAGATCATCCTGATGGCCAGATTCAGCAGATAAGTCAGAGGCACGCATTCAAAATCAGATGCAAGTTTGGAATGGATTATTGACAATTAAATCAGCACAAACCTGCAGGAAGGAAATGTGCACATTTGCCTCTGGAGAGGGAATGAATGAGAGAAAGGGATGGGAAGAAGAGAGATGAAAGGCAGATAAATAGCAGAGAGAGAGGGGGAGAGACAGAGGCGGAGAGGGAGAGAAAGGGAAAGAGAGATAGTGGGAAAGAGGGAGGGAGAGATAGGGAGAAATAGATAGTGAGAAGAGAGAGAGAGAGAGAGAGAGAGAGAGAGAGAGAGAGAGAGAGAGAGAGAGAGAGAGAGAGAGAGAGAGAGAGAGAGAGAGTGAGAGAGAGAGAGAGAGAGAGAGAGAGAGAGAGAGAGAGAGATGAATTAAACAAGTATTTTACAGTGCTTTTCACTATGGGGGATCCAATGTGACATCCCAGAAATAGCACTAACTTGGGAATTGGGTGGGTGGAACTGAACAAACCTACAATTTCCAGTGTGGTGGTACCAAGCAGATTGTTGGAGGTAGGGGTTGTCAAGAACCTGGACTTCATCTTAATGGACTTCATCCTTGGGTCTTTAAACAAATATCTAAGACAGATGATGTGTTTCCAAATTCCCAAGATTCACAAAGTTTTATCAGCAAAATAGCAAATGCAATTCAATTATTTAAGAAGGGAAGTAGAAGACAGAAAATGACAGGACAGTTAGCTTAACGTTTGCCCGAGAGAGAATGCCGGATGCTATTGCTGAAGACATCATAGCAGATGACTTAGAAAAACTCACAGTAATCAGGAAATATCAACATGCTTTTTTGAAAGGGAATTGGTGTTTAACCAATTTATTGGAGTCCTTTAAAGAAGTGATGTGCACTGTGGGTAAAGAGGAAATTGGTGGCGATACCGTATTTGGATTTCCAAAAGGAATTTGATAAGGTGCCACATCAAAGGTTAGTGCAGAAGATAAAAGTTTATAGTGTAGGAGGTGATATATTGGCATGAGGAGACATCTGGCTGGTCTACAGAAACAGAGACTGGGCATTGAGTGGAGTGCTACAAGGTTAATTTCTGGGACCCCAGCGTCTTACGCTTTGTGGAAATAAAATTGGACGAAGGCACAAAAGGTGTTGTTACTAAAATTACTTAAGGCACAAAGATAGGTAGGGAGATAAGTTGTGGAAAGGACACAAAGAAACTTCAAAAGAATACAGATAGACTGAGTGAGTGGGCAAAAAATCTGGCAAATGAAATATAATGTGTGAAAATACAAAGTTATCCACTTTGGCAGAAAAGATAACCAATAAGCATATCGTCTAAATTTTGGTAGATTGCAGAGCTCGACGCAGAGGGATCTGGGCCTCCTGATGCACGATTTGCAGAAGGCGTGTAGTAATTTAAAAAACTGACAAGATTGCGAGGGGAATTGAATACAAATGGTGGGAGGAAGTGCTTTGGTTTTATAGGGCGTCGGTCGGATCACTTTGATCGTATTACATCGTGCTTTAATCTCCTTACTAAAGGAAGCATGTTAATATTCTGGGAGTAACATGGAGCAGGTTTACTAGATTAATACCCTGAACGGGAAGGTTGCCTTACAAGGATAGGTTGCATAGCGTAGGGTGATACCTACTGGAGTTTGGAAGAACGAGACGGAATGCAATCAAAACATAGTGGAGTCAATGGCGTGTGGGAGGAAACCGGAGCACCCGGAGAAAATCCATGCAGGTCACGGGGAGAACGTGCAAACTGCTTAAAGACAGCACCCGTCGTCCGGATCGAACCCTGGGTCTCTGGCGCTGTGAGGGCAGCAACTCCACCCCAAAGTTCCTTCCTACATCTCCATGACTTAGTTTGTGCAGGTGAAAAAATGGGATTTTAAAAACAAGGAAGAACTGTAGCGGCTGAGAAACAAAGAGAACCTGAATCACAAAGGATGTGGGGGAAGGGATGAGAGTTGAGAGCCGGGCACTGAGAAATCACTTCTGGGATTACAATGTTATTTTACGAGATTCAAACACTTTGACTTCATTTAACCGAGGAGGGATGCTGAGACTCCACTGATCAATATCATACTTACGAAGAGGGATTCATGAAATTGAACCTAAGCCCCTCAAAATTGGAGAATGTAATTGCTTAAAGTGGTGAAGTGCTGTTGATTTTTTTTTTTTTTTGAGTATGAATTATATAATTTCCTGTTGAGATTTGGGCGTCACTGGCAATATTAAAGTTTTCTAACACGCAAGTAAACTCCGGGTGCTGTGTGGCAATGTCTACTTAACAATTACTGCACATTTGTTCCTTCTTGCATAAATCAGACATTCTGTAAGTGTGAGCTGCAGGTATGATAAGGCTGGCAGTTAGAACAGCATGTTCCCCACTCCTGGTGGACCTTGCTACCGATGCTCAGATGCCTTTGTAATGTAAAGGTGAAGACAGATACCTCAACCCCAGCAACACCAGCAAGCAGGCAAGGTGGCGCAGCGGTAGAGTTGCTGCCTTACAGCGCCAGAGACCCGGGTTTCGATCCTGACTACGGGTGCTGACTGTACGGAGTTTGTACGTTCTCCCCGTGACCGCGTGGGTTTTCTCCGGGTGCTCCGGTTTCCTCCCACATTCTAAAGACTTGCAGGTTTGTAGGCTGATTGGCTTCTGTAAATGGTCCCGAGTGTGTAGGAATTAACTAGCGTACGGGGGTCGCTGGTCGACGCTGGTTCAGTGGGCCAAAGGGCCTGTTTCCACGCTGTATCTCTTAATTAAACTAAACTAAACTAATCTTGCATTTGTCTGGAATGCAGTCTCTTATACTACAATACATTGCATGGGTATTCACAGAGACTGAGTCAAAATGATTTTGGTTAGGCTGCATTTGGAATATTGTGTGCAGTTTCTGGGTGCCTTATTACAGGATGGGATGTGGAGGCTTTGGAGAGTGAGGCCATGCACAAATTGGAGGAGCAGCACCTCATTTCTCGCTCAGGCAGCTTACAACCCAGCAGCTTGAACGTTGATTTCTCTAATTTCAAGTAACCCCAGCATTCCCCCCCTCCCTCCCCCCCTCCCCTCCTCCTCTCCCCCATGCCACTCATCCTTCTGAAAGATGGTCCCAACCCGAAACATTACCCATCCTTATTCTCCAGAGATACTGCCTGACCCGCTGAGTTACTCCAACATTTTGTGTCTATCGTTGGTGTAAACTAGCACCTGCAGTTCCTTCTTGTCGCGAGGGTGTGAATCAGGTTTGTTTTAAGTTGCAGAGAGAGAGAGTGAGGGAGAGATGGATAGAACAAAAGGAATCTTACTGATAGGGTGAGACCAGATTTGGTGTGGCTCTTAGAGAGTCAGATTGAGTGCCCATGAGGAAACAAAGAGCTTCAAAATGAAATGGAGCTTCAGCTGCTGAGACTTCATGTTTAGTTTAGTTTAGTTTAGTTTAGTTTATTGTCACTTTATTATTGTTTAGTTTATTGTCAAAAACGTTCTGTTGCGTGCTACCCAGTCAGATGTAAGACTATACATGACTATACATGATTACAATAGAGCCGTCCACAATGTACAGATACAGTGTAAAGGGAATAATTTTAATGTAAGATAAAGTCCAGTAAAATCTAATTAAAGATGGTCCAAGGGTCTCCAATGATGTCGATGGTAGCTTAGGCCCGTTATGTAGTTGTTAATAGCATGGTCTAGTTTTGTGGGTCAATTATGATAATGAAACTGAAGGACATGATCAATACCAAGAAAGGCTGTGTTACAAAACATGAATATACTTGAAAAATAGACGACAGCTTAACAAATCCCAGTACAATCACATGCAAGATGGTGCACCTTGATAAAAGTCGACATTCTGGAAATTAAAGATTGTGAGTGGGGCTAGAGATAGGCAAAATTCAGGGCAACTCCCTGAATGCCCCTTAACCCATTGACCTCTGCAGCTAATCACCACGGTAACCCTGGCCTCGCCCACAGATGCTGCCTGACTCTCTGGGCATTTTCAGGGTTTTATATTTCACCATCAGATTTCCAGGATAAGCAAATTTTGATGGTAATTGGATAGAGAGTGAAGCTGAGCAAATAACCCACCCACCTTCCACAGGGACTGGGATCCGATTGCTGAGCCATTCCTTGTTTTAACCGCATGGGATGCAGATTCCTGATGGCTCAGTCTTCCCAGAGTAAGAGAATCAAGTAATTTTACCTAGGAAACCAGTCTTTTACCCAGGGTAGGAGAATCAAGAACCAGAGGACCCAGCGAGCAGCACATTGACGCAGCGGTAAAGTTGCTGCCTTACAGCACCAGGGACCCGGGTTCAATCCTGTCCACGGTTACTGTCTGTAAGGAGTTTGTACACCAATCAGCCAAAACATTATGACCACTGACAGGCGAAGTGAATAACATTGATTATCTTGTTACAATGGCACCTGTCAAGGGGTGGCATATATTAGGCAGTAAGTGAACAGTCAGTTCTTGAAGTTTATGTGTTGGATGCAGGAGAAATGGGCAGGAGTAAAGACCTGAGCGACTTTGACAAGGGCCAGATTGTTATGGCCAGACGACTGGGTCAGAGCATCTCTGAAACGGCAATGCTTGTGGGGTGCTCCCGGTCAGCAGTGGTGAGTACCTACCGACAGTGGTCCGGGGAGGGACAAACCACAAACCGACGACAGGGTGTTGGGTGCCCAAGGCTCATTGATGCATGAGGGCATCGAAGGCTATTCCGTCTGGTCCGAACCAACAGAAGGTCTACTGTGGCACAAGTGACAGAAAATTTTAATGGTGGTCATGGGAGGAATGTGTCACAATACACAGTGCATCGCACCCTGCTGCGTATGGGGCTTCACATGGAGGACCAACAGCATATTAGGCAGGTAGTCATAATGTTTTGGCTCATCAGGTCATATTGTTTTGGCTGATTGGTGTATGTTCTGCTTGTGACTGCGTGGGTTTTCTCTGGGTGCTCCGGTTTCCTCCCACACTCCAAAGATGTGCAGGTTTGTAGGTTAATCGGCATCTATAACTTGTCCTTAGTGTGTGGGACTAGAACTAGTATATGGGTGATAGTTGGTCAGCGCGGACTCATTGGGCCGAAGGGCTTGTTTCCATGCTGTATCTTGAAACTAAACTAAACTATCATCGGAAAGGAAAGAAAAAGGAATTAACACTGTCTGAAGATGGGTTCTGACCTGAAATGGCACCTATTCCTTTTACCCAGAGATGCTGCCTGACCCACTGAGTTACTCCAGCATTGTGTGTTTATCTCCAGTATAAATCAGCACCTGCAAATCCTTCCTATACATACATTTGGAGGAATTTCCCAACATGTTTATATCCTTAATATGGGTGTCAGACGTTATGGGGAGAAGGCAGGAGAATGAGGTTAGGAGGGAGAGATAGGTCAGCCATGATCAAATGGTGGAGTCAACTCGATGGGCCTAATGGCCTAATTCTGCTCCTATGGCTTATAATCTTAATTATCAATCAGGGTTGGTTTTCAGCCTGGTCGGAGTCCTGGTCTTACTTGGCCTATGTACGGTCTGGAGGGAGGGACATTGCTCGGAGGAACCTGGAGCGGTGGGCGAGTTAACACCTGCCTTACCTGGACTTGCAGGCCGCGGGCTGGGCTCTCTCCGCTGCTGCTGGCCTGCGCACCGACTGGCGACTCTGAAGCTGCTGCATTGCACCGCTGCGGGAGTCCAGTGCAACCAGGGTAACTCGGCGAGCTGCAGGAAGTTATGCAATAAGGCTGGAAGAAGAAAACGGGAAACATAAAGTAATGAAGAAATGAGCAGCATTTGACACCGCGTTACAAACCTTTCAGATCCAGCATCACTGACACGCCCAACTTACGTTTGTACATCATACACTGTGATTGCACTCCGCAAGCACCAAACTCCTAAATGTACCTGTGTAAGAAGGTTTAAACTGAAGATAGACACTGTACGATTTGAGAAGTTTTCCCTCATTCGGAAAGCAACACCAAACCAAAGAGCTGCAGTTTGGACATTTTAAACGGGAGACTGGGGCTGATAGCGGAGAAAGGCTGCGGTCAGATTACCAAAGGATGTCACAATCTGTGGGTCCTAAGATGGCCGCAGGACCTCGTGACCAGCCACAAAAAGTAAAAACCTTACAACCCAGTCTCTAGGTTTCTGCAAAGCCACGGCCAGAACAATGGATGGGTATTGGCCATGCAGAAACCTGCAAAACCAGGTCGAAGTCCAGACACTGGGGCACTGACATCAGCATACTCACAATGCCCCAAGCCGACCTACACAGTTAATCTCGTTAAGGGGGCACAATAGCCCATAGAAAACTACCTGGTAGGTGATGGGAAACCAGTTAAACCCATCACCTCGCAACGAAATACCAATTAACACCGTCTGGCCATCCCCGGTACCCCCGGACATAAGCGCAGATCAGAGAGAAAACTCATACATATCTTTTTAAACAAAGAGATTCCAAGATCTGGCGGGAGATAGGACGGGTCAGAATAGTATAACTGGCCACGACTTTTGGGTTTTAAACTCAAGAAGAAAACCTGCAAGGAACGCAAGCAGGCAAGAAACGGACGCAAGAAGGAAGTCAAACGAATGCAGGAGGAAGAAAAGACAGGCAAGAAGAACGGATGCAAGAGAGAGGAACAGGCACGCAACTCGAGGAGAAATACTGCAAAACGAACAGCCAGTAACCCCAGTAATAGCCCCATGGTGAGCATGCACCCCGATCTTGCATATCCTGGACATAGATTAGAGTAGTGTAGTGTAGAGTGGAGGGTGGTTTGAATAAACGTTGGGTGTGTAAAGAAATATGTGTTGGTCAATTTTGCGATGTGTCGTTCGTTCCCCATCTTACAGTCGTGTATATGTCTTGTAGAACTGTGTGTGTTTTATGATTCATAGTCATAAGTATTCATGTGATTCGGTATGTGTTTTATAGACATGTCTTATAGAACTGTATAAGTATTCATGGACAATAGTCCCAAGCGCTAAATAAAAGCCTTTTCCATTTAAACCCTGGTCTTCAAATCTGGTCTGGTTGAATTTTTCTGCACTATCAACGCTCCTGCATCTAAGTCCAGTGTCCAGAACCGTAGGGGGTGAGTGGGTCGAACCACTCAGGGGGAACCAGTGTGCGCGGCCTGGTCAAGGGATCAGAGCAAGGTGAATATCACCAAACAATGGATGTGTGGTTTATTAGATGACAAGCGCCCACTGGATGCAGCGATCCGGTGGACGGCCAGTAAAGCCCACAAGAAATCTGTAGAGAAGGCGGTCTGGCTGACCTGCTATAAAAAGCAGGTCCAGCTTTTGGACCGCGTGGTTCTGGCACAGGCAGCCCAGATCAGGGACCTTAAGGAGGAGGTAGAGGAGAAGGCTGCGGGTGGGAACCAGTTGATTGAGGCTCTGGACTCTTTAAACAAGGAGTGCCAGGTCGTGACCAACCGCCACGAAGCCAGGGTAGAGCTGATGGAGTGTCAGATCACTGAGGCTATGCGCAGTAAGGGCAAGCTCAGGGAACAGTGCGCTTCCCTGAGCCGCCAGCTGGAGACCCAGGAAGAGAACCTTAAGGGAGTTAGGGCAGCCTACAAAATGGTTTTGGAGGACAGGTCGGAAGGGGCCGACCACGGGGCCTGCCTGCAGGAGATAGAGGGTCTGCGGGGTGCTTTAAATAAAGCAAGCAGGCTGGTCTGTTTGATGAACCCCCCCGCGGGCCAGTCACTAGCGGGTGCGAAGGTCCCGGTTCCGATCCCTAGAAAGACCGTGGTGGCTTCGGCCCCCAGACTCCACAATTCCCCTAGCTACGAGGCATCCTGGGAAAGGGGTAGTGTAGGGGAGAGAGAGAGAGAGGAGCTCCCGGTCGAGGACTCGGCACCGGCGCCCATGTGCCCGGTCCTGGAAACCAGACGGGGACCCACCATGCAGAATGGGGACGCCGGACCCATTCAGAGCGAGATCGTGGTGCCCCACAGCTCCCAGCAGTTAAGAGCTATGATCGGGCATGTAGCAAAATTGTCCGAATCAGGGGACCCTTCGCTGCATTTCAGGGAGATAGAGCAAACCACCGCAATCAACGGTTGCGACGAGGGAGAACGGGCAAAATTGTTGCTGTTCTCCCTGGACAGCTCGATCCTCCAATGCCTCTCAGATGAAAGCAAAAGAGGGACCAGGACCCACGATCTCCTACGGGACGAGGTCCTGGACGTCTTGGGGATGGGCGATGAGGGTCCATTTGCCCGATTGGAGAGGACCCTCCAGATGGAGGGAGAACCCCCAAGGGTTTTTGCGGCGCGACTGTGAACAGTGTATCAAAGCAGCTGCCCGCACGTCCCCGCGCGGGATGTCCTGGTTGGGAATGGGAGAGCCCAGTGGCTCCGATGCTTGGTGTCAAACAGCCTGGCAGCCGTCAGGGAGCAGGCGAAAGCCTGGTTTGATCCCACAAATAGCACGGAGGAGGCGGTTTTGGACCATCTCACGGTAGGGTATAGAAACACCCGGAGCACGCCTACACGACTCGTAACAGGGAAGGTGCACGTGGCGGAGGCTACTGCACCGGTCCAAAAGGAGTGGCGACAGGAGGGTAACCCTACCGCACAGTCCAAGTGTTTCAGGTGTGGTAAGGTGGGACACTGGCGGAAGGATTGCAGGGCCCACACCAAGGAAGATAGGGTTGGCACCACCCAGCGCGCCGATGTCCCAGTTAAGCCCGAGATTATCGAAACGATGATCGAGGTGATGCGGTCCCTCATGACCGCACAGGGGAAGGTGGCAGTCGCTACCGGCTCCCCGGGTGCGGGGGGGGCACTGGACATTCCCCAATGACATCAGCCCGCGCAGCCCGCCTATCTGTGTCCTCTCCACTACGATGCGTGGAAGAGGCCGCTTGTGGAGATGGTAGTGGAGAGGCAAAGGGGCAGTTACCTGTCGGACACGGGGGCTTCATGCACCGTGGTCCACACAGAGGAACCCTTTGACTCTCCCCTGTCCACAGGGGACCCTTTCGTACTGGCGGGGTTCACAGGGAAGGAACAGGCTGGCGCGCGTTCCATCCCGCTGTCCATTCATTTGGGAGCACTCCATACCACATGGGAGTGTATCCTGATGAAGTGGCCTAGAGCACAGGGGTCAACCACAGGGGCCAGCCCTGTGAGTGGGGACTCACAGCCAAGGATGAGGCAGGTCACGCAGGCAGGCAAGAAACCCCTTACAACACAAAGTGCTGGAGTAACTCAATGGGTCAGGCAGCATCTCTGGAGAGAAGGAATGGGTGACGTTTCGAGTCGAAACCCAATATCAGTCCTAGTTATTCCAGCATTTTGTGATGCTATACCAGTTATACCAGTTGTGAGTGTTCATTTCTCTCTTCTCCAACACAGAGGCTCTAAAGTGAAAGGAACAACACACTGTGCACAGGTCCTGTATTTGATTTATTCAAACTGCAGCACAGATGGTTAGAGTTTCTGCACGGTATTCCACTTTCTATTCATAAAACATGGAAATATATTTGCATTAGCCTCTCCCTAACACCCACTGCAAAGGTTCACACGAAAAACACCTATTGGAAGTCAGAGGCACAAGGGACTGCAGATGCTGGAATCTTGAGCAAATTACAAACTGCCAGGGGAACTCAATGGTCAGGCAGTATCTATGGAGGGAAATGTACAGATGGTGTTTCGAATTGAACCCTTCTTCAGACTGTCCTTTTCCCTCCACAGATGCTGCCTGGCCCACTGAGTTCTTCCTGCAGTTTGTTTTTTTACCCATGGGAATACATTGGACAGTAGAGAGGACCCTTCATGAATTATAATGTATGGGTTCATGGAAGCCATTGAGAATAAAGTGCACAGAATAAAGTGCAACCCACACTGAAATCCATTGCATGGACAACCACAGCCTCTCCATCCTGGAATATGTAGCATGGATGACAGAAAATCATCTCGAAGGTAGGATAAGCGAAAGGTCGAGGATGTGGCAGATGGAACCTCAAGTGGAAAATGCACGGTCATTCGTTTTGGAAGGAAAAAAAACTAATGGAGTATTTTTGAAATGCTGAGAATTTGAGAGGTATTGGTGTTCAGAGGCATCTGGGTACTCTTGTGCAAAAACCACTGAAGTTACCTTCCTGGCAGTTAGCAAGACAAATGGTTATAACTCAGCATCTCTGGAGAGATGGAACGAGTGACATTTTGTGCCAAGACCCTTCTTCAGACTTCTCTACAGAGATGCTGCCTGTCTTGCTGAGTTACACCAGCATTTTGTGTCTATCTTTGGTTTAAACCAGCATCTGCAGTTCCTTCCTACACATGATAAATGTTCCTTTCACTTTGGGTTATGTTGGTCTTTATCACAAGAGGATTTGAGTAGAATAAGAGATATGTGTTGCTCCCGGATGGGACTACACCTGGAGTATTGTGTTCAGCTGTGGTCTTCTTACCCAAGGAAGGATATACCAGAGTTGAGTTGACTTTAGTTTATTGTCACATGTACCGAGGTAGAGTGAAAAGCTCATGATATTCAGATAACAGATGGGTTCCTCAGAACTCATGTGGAGGAGTGGTGGTGATTGTCATTTGAAGACAGGTTAAGAGACTGGGCCACAAGAGTTTCGAAGACAAGGGGATAATCCTATTGAAACGTACGAAACCCATGGACTTGACAGGGATAATATTTCCCCTGGAAAATTGTCCAGAACCAGCCATTCGGAACTGAGGGACAGTTTCTTTATTCAGTGATAAACTATTCTTTGAAATTCTCCAACTAAGAGGAATGTGGAAACAATTCCAAAAAAAAAGACTGAGTGATGAAAAATGGGATTAGTATAGGTTGGTACATGATAGTAAGCACAGGCGTGGTGGGTCGAAGGGCCTGTTTCGGTGCTGTACGACTCCATGACACAGCACAGGTACACAGAACCTCTTGCAAATATAATACATTGATACACAAACCCTCCAAATGTACACCGAGCCAGTCTGGGAATACATTGCAAAGGTACAAAAAAAAAGGCTCAGGAAATGTGCATCACATGTACATAAAACATCTAAGGGAACACACAGCACAGATGTACACAATTTCTCCTAGAATTCACCACAAGGGTTCTTCTGAGAATATACTCCCCTTGCTCCAACAGGTATTCCAATATTCAACCCTGTGACAGACACTACTAGCACCCATCCCACTGGTTGTTGTTCTCCTGGTGTGCTGCACTCGAAATGGTGGTGTTCTCACAATGTCCAACCCCCTGGCACGAGGTCCACTGGGGTTCTGTCCTCCAACGGATTGTCCCATGGGGTTCAACTCTCTGTCGGGTGGTCCAATGAGGTGAAGACCTATGATGGGTTGGTCCAATGAGATCCAGACCTCTGGCAGGTGGTCCAATGAGATCCAGGTCTCTGGCAGACGGTCCAATAAGATCCAGATCTCTGACAGATGGTCCAATGAGGTGCAGACTTCTGGCAGGTGGTCCAATGAGGTCCAGGTATCTGGCAGGCGGTCCAATAAGATCCAGATCTCTGACAGATGGTCCAATGCAGATCTCTGACAGATGGTCCAATGAAATCCAGGCCTCAGACATGGTCCAATGAGATTCAGACCTCTGGCAGGTGGTCCAATAAGATCCAGATCTCTGACGGGTGGTCCAATGAGATCCAGATCTATGGCAGGTGATCCAATGAGGTGCAGATCTCTGTCAGATGGTCCAATGAGATGCAGATCTCTGACCAGCATTCCTTTGGTGCCCATTTTTTTCCTACAGCGTTGTTCTCTAGCTCGCTTCTCTAATGTGCGTCATTAGGACCACACCCCCAACGTCCATCTAGAAAGCAGGCAACTTTCTAACAGGTTGCCCAGCCATCATTTTGACCACTGAGTCCCTCAGCGACCAGCCCTTTAACGTGGAGATTCCCAGTGACGGCTCCTCTGGCCCAGTACTCCCGGTGATCCTTTATCAAGGGGGGGGGGGGGAGAATCCTAGGTGTGTTCCCAGTCTCACCTCCACTATAAGGATACAGCGCCCATCGTCTTGTCTTCCAGCATCTGCGAACAGACTCCCGGATACCCAGCGATCTGACCAGTGCCCACTCTTCCAGCAAGAGGGATGCTTCTTGAGTTCCCTGCCAATGGTGTGGAACTGGAAGGCAACGGTACCTCCGCTCGGGTTGACCACTGAGACCGAGTGCGCGCTATGGACATTGAGAAGACTTTTGTCTCCATGTTGTGTATTTTGGTCTCTTCTGCAGGGAGCAGACAGACTGTGGTTGGGCAAACCCTTATGGTGCCGACGTGTACGTTCGTTCACTGCATCTTGGTAAGGCTAATGGATGCGGATTGGCAAGTGGACACGCTGGGACTGTGAGAGTGGCCAAGTGGAGATGTTTAGAGCGATGAGCGATTTCACGGTCAACTGTTTCGGAAGTGAATATGTGAAGCCCAGCGCGGCGGGGGGGAGGGAGAGGGGAGAGGGGGAGAGGAAAGGCGAGGAGCAATCCAGGAGACAACTCGCTCAAACACGATGTGTATCAGAGAGAAAGGAAATGGGAAAATAGGCAACGTTCACACGGATAGAAAGTCGACACCTCTCGTCCAGCCACCCCTCGCTGAGGTGCCCGCCTTGCCTCATTAGCGCTCGGCACTCTAAGTCTTGCAAAAAAATACCATTGATTACACCGTTTAATCAGACGGACACGTGGAAGTGCAGGGAATAGAGGGATATGGGCCAGGTATAGCAGATTGAATTAACTTGGTCATGTTTTGGCACAAACACAGTGGCAGAGTTGCTGCCTTACAGCGACAGAGACCCGGGTTCGATCCTGGCCACGGTTGCCGTCTGCACGGAGTTTGTACGTTCTCCCTGTGACCGCGTGGGTTTGCTCCGGGTGCTCCGTTTGCTCCCACACTCCAAAGATTTGTTTACCTAATTGGGGCGCAGGTAAATTTGTAAATTGTCCCTACTGTATAGGATAGTGTTACGTGGATGGGGATCGCTGGTTGGCGCGGACTCAGTGGGCCGAATGGCCTGTTTCCGCGCTGTATCTCTAAGCTAAACTCGTTCCTGTACTGTTCTGTGCTCTGTGTTAAAACCATCCAGCCATACTCCCAGCGCGATGGGGGTGAGTGAATGGGCCGGGTTTTCCCACCCAATGGTCTCCCATTGAGTTGCGACCAGACTCGCCCACGATGGGAATGAAACCCCCCCATGTCTATTTCAGGAATTCTTCAAGGAAATGAACCCCATGCGGGCGGGTAAATGAATACGGACCAGTTGCTCCAGGAAGCTCTCTCTCTCTCTCTCTCTCTCTGTCTCTCTCCTCGCTCGGTGAAGCAGCGCTTTGATGGATCAATTCCATGTTCTGAACTTAGTTTTACTGCGTCTGCCTACACGCCGTGTCGTGAGCTACTTCCGCGGTGGGTACACCTGTTTACCACCCAGCTCCTGAGCAAGAACAGAGCGTTTAATTCCGACCCTCCCCGCTGTTTCAGTGAACACCAGTAAGAAGTGGACTGGAAACGCAGTGATCAGTTTTTTGTTTGTGGCTCGACTAAAATACAATGAAACGAGGGAAGGGGAGGTCTCATTGGGAAAAGACAGTAGACAGAAGGCAGTAGGGAGCGGATCAGACTGAAAACACAGAGGTAGAGTGACACGGGGTGGAGATGGGGCGGCAGAAAATGGTCACGGAGACACAGGACGTGAAACACATGGAGAGAATGTCGGTCCATCCTCGTTTATACTGTAAACAGCAGAGAGTCCGCCCTGACAAGGTGGGACAGAGAAAAACAAATGGGAGAAAGGGGAGGGGGGGGGGAGAGAATAGAGAGAGAGAATAGAGAGGGGGAAAGAGTAAGACGAATAGAGAAAGATAGACAGAGAGAGAGAGAGAGAGAGAGACGCACAGTGGCACTGAGGGAGATGGAGGGGTGAGACAAGACGGCGAGAAAGATGATTGGAAATGAGAGGCTGGGGGGAAAGGGGGGGGGGAGAGGAGAGGGCCGGGGAAATGGACTCGGAGACGCCGAAAGGAAGGGGGAGAATGGCCAATATGGAGGATTTCCCCAACCCAGTCTGAAAGGTGTTGGGAGGAGAGGGAGGGGGTGGGGGTGGGGGGGGGGGGGGGGGGGGGGGGGGGATCGGGAGGGTCAAGGGAGATGGGGACAGGAGACAGAGAGAGGGAGAGACTGACGGAGGGATTCGCGGAGGGAATGAAAGAAAGGGAGAGAGAGAGAAAATGTGCGAGAGAGGGGGGGTAGAGAAAGAGAGCGAAAAACGCCGCGGTATTCCAACAGGTGTAAATAAAGTCTTTGGAAGGACAACGGCTGTTACAAAGTAGAATCTTTAGTCTGGAAAACACATCTCCCCGATGGCGTTCACACCCCGGCCCGCCCCCCCCCCCCCCCCCCCCCACCACCTGAACCATCCGCTCTGGCCCCCAAATACCCGCTCGCCCCCACTGTACCAGTCCCTCTGGTCCCCAATGACATGTCCGGGCGCTGCACCTGCAACATCCCCCTAGTCCCAACCTCTGATGCCTCATCTGTACCACCCTTCCCTGTTCCTAACCCCCCGGGAGCGGCACCTGCACCAACTCTCTCTCTTTCCCCCCCCCCACCCCCCACCCCCAAATTTCCGAGCGCCGCAACTACACCATCCGCCCCTGGTCGCCAACCTCTGGGCGTCCCCACCTGCTCCACCCCCTCTGGTCCCAACCTCTGGGCGCCCCACCTGCACCATTCGTCCCTGGTCCCAGTATCGCCTCCTCCCCCACCCCTCCCAGGTCTCCAATGTCCGGGCCCCTCACCTGCACCACCCACCCCTGGCACCCAATGTCCGGGATTGGATCTGTACCCTACCCCCAAACTCGGATCCCTCACCTGCACCACCCACCCCTGGTCCCAACGCCCCCCCCCCCCTTATCCCTGGTCCCAGTGCCCCCCCCCCCTCTCTCTTCATACCCCCCCATCCCTGGTCCCAGTGCCCCCCCCCTCTCTCTTCATACCCCCCCATCCCTGGTCCCAGTGCCCCCCCTCTCTCTTCATACCCCCCCCTCCCCCTTATCCCTGGTCCCAATGTTGCCCCCCCCCCTCTCTCTTCATACCCCCCCCTTATCCCTGGTCCCAATGTGCCCCCCCTCTCTTCATACCCCCCCCCCCCCCTTATCCCTGGTCCCAATGTCCCCCCCCCCTTATCCCCAGTCCCCGGACGCCGCACCTGCACCACCCGCCCCTGGATCGATGTTTCCTCCCTCCCTCCCTCCCTCCTCCCATCGCCCCTTTATCCTTGGACTTGCTCCCAATGCCCGGACGCCTCACCTGCTCCATCACCATGGTCCCCAATGTCCTGGCCCTTCACCTGCACCATCCCCTCTGGTCGCCCCATCCCCAACCCCAACCCCATCCCTGGAGGTCCCACCTGCACCACCCCCATCCCCATCCCTGGAGGTCCCACCTGCACCACCCCCTGTCCCCTGTCCCCGGTCTCCGGGCGTCTCACCTGCCGCAGTCGGTCGGTCGTTGCCTCGGGCGCTCTCGCCAGTCCCAGACACATCAGGCTGAAAGCAGAGAGAGAGATACAGCGAGGACCCGCCCTCGGAGCCAAGCAGCCACTCGGAACACGGAGAGACAACTTTGGGAAAGAGCTCAGACACAAAGGCGGGGCCAAAGTTTGCCGATTCACAATTACAAAGCTCACTCTCCCGACCATCAAACCCAAACTTACCTGCCCCCCAACCCCAACCCCAACCGCTGTCTCCATGCACTCAACCCATGTTGGTTTAATTGATCTATTGACACGGTCCCACCTGGACCAGAGTGAACGGAGTCCTATCTCACAACAATCAGGACAGCAACAAACTGGAGTCGAGCGGGTCGAACAGCATCTGAGATCGGGGAAGGAATTGTGAACGTTTCAGATCGAGACCCTTTCGGCTGCTCTATCCTCTGTGCCTATTGCTGCTGAGTCGAAGCTAACCTCTCTCAAAAATATTTATTTATTGCGATTCTGTGCAAACCAAGCGCTGCCAGCTAAACAAAATCTTGTCCAAATCGGTATTTGTCACAGCGTTAATTAGAGTTTATCACAAGCTGTGTCTACATCTAGTCTGGTCTAAGCCAACATTTGCTATAGCTTTGTCCTGAATAGTGTTAATTATAATGTATTGCAAAGAAAAGTCTATCCAAAGCAGTGTTTTATAAACCCAGTCCAAACCAGTGTTCATTATAAGTCTAATCATAATCATTATTAATTATGCGCCTTGCAAACCAAAGTTTGTTTACACTCTTGCCAAATAGTGTTTATTATAATTCCAAACAAACATAAATATATTACATTCCTGTCCAAAAGTATTTAATACTTTTGGAAAGGAACTGGAATCGGCGAGACCAAACGTAGGCTCGGCGATCGTTTCTCTGAACACCTCCGCTCAGTTCGTCTTACCCTACCTGATCTCCCGGTTGCTCAGCACTTCAACTCCCCCTCCCATTCCCAATCCGACCTTTCTGTCCTGGGCCTCCTCCATTGTCAGAATGAGGCCCCGCGCAAATTGGAGGAACAGCACCTCATATTTCGCTTGGGCAGCTCACACCGCAACGGTATGAACATTGACTTCTCTAACTTCAAATAGCCCTTGCTTTCCCCCTCTCTCTATCTCCTCCCCTTTCTTAATTCTCTCATTAGTCTTACTGTCTCCGACTACATTCTATCTCAGTCCTGCCCCCTTCCCTGACATCAGTCTGAAGAAGGGTCTCGACCCAAAACGTCATCCATTCCTTCTCTCCAGAGATGCTGCCTGTCCTGCTGAGTTACTCCAGCATTTTGTGTCTACCTTCGATTTAAACCAGCATCTGCAGTTCGTTCCTACACAAAAGTATTTAATGTTGTCCAGTTCAAACTGGCATTTAATATAGCTCCCCAAACTTGTTACCTATATCCCAACCCAAGTTGGTGCTTATTACAAACATCTTGCAGTCAATGCTGATGAAATCCAATACTTCATTATCGCCTTATCCAAACCAGTACTTGTTACAATTCAGTATAAACCAGTGCTTATTAAAACCAAGTTCAAACTTGGTCGCTATATATGAATGCACAAAATCGGAGCAGGAATAAGCCATTTGGCACATTTAGTCTGACGCACCATTTAATAAAATCATGGCTGACTTGATTGTAACATCTACTTCCCATTCCCATCTACCTTTCAACTTTCACCTCATTTATCGAGTATCTGTCTACCTTTACTTTACTTTAGATGTCGGAGATACAGCTCGGAAACAGGCCCTATGGCCCACTGAGTCCATGCCGACCAACAATCACCCTGCACTATCCTGCACACTTGGGACAATTTACAATTTTACCAAAGTCAATTAACCTACAAACCTGTACGTCTTTGTAGTGTGGGTGGAAACCGGAGCCCCCAGGGAAAACCCACGGGGAGAAGATACAAACTCCGTACAGACAATTACCCGTAGTCAGGATCAAACCCTGGTCTCTGGCGCTGTAAGGCAGCAACTCTACCGCTGAGCCACTGTGCTGCCTGAATTCAAAATATTCATACATTCTCATTCCACTGCTAATTGAGGAAAAGAGCCTCAGAGGTTTCTAACCCTTTGAGAGAAAACAAATATTTCAAGATTCAAGGATCAAGAGTGTTTTGTTGTCGTATGTACTGACAGTGGAATTTTGAAAATCTTACTCGCAGCAACATAATTGGCCTGTAAACACCATGCTCATAGATAACATAACAAAACAAAAAAAATACAATGAATTAATAACTCCACTGCTGGTGCAAAAAAAGCCCACAGCCCTTAGTGCAATCAATGCAGTCAATCGTTCGTTGTTTAATTACTGTTTTGTGATGTTCAGGAGCCTGATGGTTGTTGAGAAGAAGTTATTTTTGAACTTGGTGGTCATGGTTTTCAGACTCCTATACCTTCTTCCCGATGGCAGGAATGAAATGAAGGCGGTGCATGTCCTTGATGAAGCTGGTTGCCTTTTTTGAGGCAGTGCTTCCTCTCGTTCTCTGATGGTCGGGAGGTCAGCACTTGTGATGTACTGGGCCATCATTCATGGGCATCTCCTTCATTCACGGGCATTCAAGTTGCCGAACCAGGCCATGATGCAACCAGTCAATACGCTCCCTGCCATATACCCGTAGAAGTTCAAGATTGTATTTGTCGACACACCGATTCTCCTCAAATGAAGTAGAGTTGTTGTTGAGCTTTCTTTATGATTGCTGGGTCCACGACAGATCTTCAGAGATATGCAATGCACGCAACAAACGCTTTTCACTGTACCTCAGTACACGTGACAATAAACGAAACAGAAACTGAACTGCCCAGGAACTTGAAGTTGTTGACTTTCTCCACCATTGACCCGTTAATGAAGATAGGTTCGTGGATCCTCATCCTCATTCTTCTAAAGTCAACAACCCTCTAGCTTCCCCCCCACCCCCCTCCCCCCCACCACAATCAGTCTGAAGCCGAAACATCATCTATCCACGTTCTCCAGAGATGTCGGCTGAACTGCTGAGTTACTCCAGCACTTTGTGTCTTTTTTTTGTAAACCAGCATCTGCAGTTCCTTGTGTATCCTGTCTGCAATATCTTGTCAAGATCCTCAGGATTTTATATATTTTGATCAAGTTCCCACTCACTCCTCTATGGTCCAGCAGCTACAAGCCTAATCTGCCAAACCTTTTCTCATAAGGCAATCCTCCAACTCTGGATAATTACAGCTTGCAATAACAAAAAAGCAAAAAAGCCAAAAAAAACTAAAATGAAATGCTTTGAATCTGAAATGTTAACTCTACTTTTCAACAGATGGTGCCTGACCTGTTGAATAACTCCAGGATTTTTAAAATTTTAATTTCAAGTAATTATAACAGTCTTAATTTCATTATAGTCCTGTACAAATCTAAGTTTATAACAGTACAAGGCATTTTTCATATCCAGTCATTCTTAAAATCCAATCTTAACAAATGTTAATTTCTGCCCAGACCAGTCTGAAGAAGGGTCTTAACCTGAAACGTCACCCATTCCTTCTCTCCAGAGATGATGTCTGACCTGCTGAGTTACTTCAGCATTTTGTGTCTATCTTCCAGTTCATTATAGCCTTGTTCAAGCCTATGGTTGTTGTACCAATTCAAATGGGGATTCATTAGAAGCCAGTCAAATCCTTCTTTTACAACATTATGCAAACCAGCATTACACACACCCATCTAAACCACCGTGTATTAAATTCCATTGCAGCTTTGTCCAAGCCAATGCCTATTGCATACCTTTCCAAAAAAAATGTTTATTACAGCCTATTTAGAACAGGTTTCATAATATCCTAGACCAAAGCAGAATCACTGAAAGGTTACACTACTGAAGATGGCTATTTGGCCTGTCAAGTTTAAGCCATCTCTGCAGAAGCAAAATGTAAATGCTCACACTTCTTTGCTCCATTCTCAGCATTTTGCATTGTATTTTTTAATCTTGCAGATGCATGTCAGACTCAATTTGAATGCTACTAAAATGGAACCTGTCTCCGCTACTGCCCCAGCCACTGCATTTCAAGTGTTTTTCCTCATGTTCGTGGCTTCTTTAGCCAATCACCTTCACGTGTAACCACTATAAATTGTCCCCAGTGTGGGTGGATGGCAGAAGTCAGGAGGAGATGATTGGAATGTGCTGAACATCAGGTACAGGGAAATTAGTTGGGGGATAAGATTGCTCTGTGAACTGGCATAGATTCTGTGTGCTGAAACAGTCTCCTGTGTTGTAAAAAAATAAGGAAATGACCCATTGTTATTGACTACTCTCTTTGAATGCAAACAACCTACATCAAGGCACAGTGCTGCCTTATAGCACCAGAGACCCATAATGACTTTCTCTTTACAAATTGAATGCTGGAGCAGGAAGTCACGTTGAACCTTCATACAACACTGTTTCTGCCACACTTGGACTAGTGGAATGTAATAACTGGGAATTAAGCCCAGGATTCCTTATGCTTTATGAAACACTTTCCCAACCTGTCCTGTCACTTTGAACGGACTACAGACAAATATCAGATCCTTCGCTCCATACACTGTTTTGAAAATGTTCCTTCAATTTACATTGGTGCTTGTAATTCCTCCTATCAAAACTATAACTCTTTGCTATTGAGGGCGTGCAGCGTAGGTTCTTGCTATTGAGGGCGTGCAGCGTAGGTTCTTGCTATTGAGGGCATGCAGCGTAGGTTTACTAGGTTAATTCCCGGAATGGCGGGACTGTCGTATGTTGAAAGACTGGAGCGACTAGGTTTGTTATACACTGGAATTTAGAAGGATGAGAGGGGATCTTATAGAAACGTATAAGATTATTAAGGGGTTGGACACGTTAGAGGCAGGAAACATGTTCCCAATGTTGGGGGAGTCCAGAACAAGGGACCACAGTTTAAGAATAAGGGGTAGGCCATTTAGAACTGAGATGAGGAAAAACTTTTTCAGTCAGAGAGTTGTGAATCTGTGGAATTCTCTGCCTCAGAAGGCAGTGGAGGCCAATTCTCTGAATGCATTCAAGAGAGAGCTAGATAGAGCTCTTAAGGATAGTGGAGTCAGGGGGTATGGGGAGAAGGCAGGAACGGGGTACTGATTGAGAATGATCAGCCATGATCACATTGAATGGTGGTGCTGGCTCAAAGGGCCGAATGGCCTCCTCCTGCACCTATTGTCTATTGTCTATTGCATTCATGAGCATAAAATTCCATCTGCCACCAATCAATCCTGTATGTCTAAAGTTTATTCAAACGCTTCCCTAGTTCACTACATGTAAAAGTTCTGCGGCGAAAGGTAATGCAAACTAGCATTTATTACAGAGTAATCTGTCTTCTCCGGGTTGAGTAGGCTGGGACTCCATTCCTTGGGGCACAGGAGGATGAGGGGTGCTCTTATAGAGGTGTATAAAATCATGACAGGAGTAGATTTAGTTGACGCAGAGCCTCTTGCCTTGAGTAGGGGAATCGAGAACCAAAGAACATGGGTTTAAGGTGAAGGGAAATAGATTTAATAAGAAACTGAGGAGTAACTTTCTCACACAAAGGGTGGTGGGAGTATGAAATGAGCTGCCAGAGGAGGCACTTGAGGCAGGGACTATCACGACATTTACAAAACAATAGGACAGGTATCTGGATAGGGCAGGTTTAGAGGGATAAACGCAGGGTGTAGATGGGACATGTTGGTCGGTATGGCCAAGTTGTGCCGGAGGGCCGGTTTCAACACTGTGTGACTCAATTACTCTATGACTAGTCCAAACCAGTGAATTACAATCAACAAGGGCCTCTGACTTGAAACATTAATTCTGCTCTAGCAGGTCAGGCAGCATCTCTGGAGAACATGAATTTGTCTTGCTCACACCTTCCTTCCCCTGTTGTCGTGGGGGAACAACATAGGCCGCGGGATTTTCTCTGCCCGGCGGGGGCTTCAATGTCGGGAGCCACGACCGCCCCGACTTGGCAAGTTCAACAGCCTGACCGCGGGAGAAGACGGCAGGGGAAGAGAAAAGACATTCTGGCCTTCCATCACAGTGAGGAGGTGACTGGAGGAGACTCACTATGATGGATGTTTCTTTTTGTTTGGTGTTGGTTTATGATTGAGTGTGTTATTGCTTATTTTTATTGCTTATTTTTATTGGTCTTATTGTTGGACTGTGGGTAATCTTTCATTTCACTGCACATTTATGTGTATGTGACAAATAAATTGACTATTGACTATTGATTATTGACACTACAGACTGAAGAAAGGTACCAACCCGAAACATCGCCTATCCATGTTCTCCAGAGATGCTGCCTGACCCACCAGCAGTTGGTGTCTTTTTTTTTGTAAACCAGCATCTGCAATTCCTTGTGTCAACATTAATCCTGGTTCTCTTTCCTCAGATGCTGCCTAAACTGCAGAGCATTTCCTTTCTTTTTTAACATTTAAATTTAATAAAATTGTTCTTACATTTAAAAAAATAATTATTATTATTGTGCAGTACGAACCAGTTTTGCCATAGTTCAGTACAAAACCCATTTTATTACGATCCAGTCCAAATCAAATCATTATCCAGTTGAAAGCAATAATCTTTGTTCATTCCAAAGTCATTTACATTATTGCTCAATATTAACCAGTGTTTATTACAGCTCAGACAAGGCACCATTTACTTTAGCCCCGGTCCAAACCTGGTTATTACAATCTTGGCTCAAACCAATGTTTATTGCAATCCTTGTCCAAACCAAAGCTAATTACAGTGTACTTGACAATAGTGTTTTTATAACCTACTCCAAAGCAGAGTTTCAGTCTGAAGAAGGGTCCCAACCCGAAACGTCACCCATCCTTTTTCTCCAGAGATGCTGCCTGATCCGCTGAGTTACTCCAGCACTTTGTGTCTATCCATATAACCCAGTTCAACCCAATGTGTACTATAGTCTTGTACAAGAAATATTTTATTCATGTTCAGTCTCAATCACTCGCTGTATAAGCCGAATACAAATCAATGTTTAGCACTGTCTGGCAGACCACTGCTTTACAATCCGATGCTCACCAATGTTTTTTACTGCCTCCCAAACCAATGTTTCTTACATCCTAAAACCATATTTATTATAGGGTTTTGCAGACCACTGTTAGGAAGTTTATGAAATGGCTCATATTGTGACTTTTGTATCATCTCCACATTCTTTTCTCTCTCAGCCTTGTGAATCTATTAGATCTGAAATATATTGATCTCATCTCTGAAATCCAGCCCTGAGCCCTCACACCCATTGGAAACCAAGAGCTCCCTTGGTTAGGAGATTGTGCAAGGAAATGTTAGAGTTTAGAGATATGGCGCAGGCCCTTCTGCCCACCGAGTCCGCGCCGACCAGTGATTGTCCCGTACACTAGCACTATCCCACACACTAGGGACAAGTTACAATGTACAGAAGCCAATTACCCTACAAACTTGTATGTCTTTGGAGTGCGGGAGGAAGAAACCGGAGCACCCGGAGAAAACCCACGCGGTCACAGGGAGAACGCACAGACTACATACAGTCAGGATCAAACCTGGGTCTCTGGCGCTGTAAGGCAGTAAATCTACCGTTGCACCACCATACTGCCCTTTTGGCAAGGAAATGTTCTTTATCACAGTTCGATTTATCCAACTCCTTACCCTGCAAATGGGAGGTAGAAATGTATCCTCAGTTACAAACAGGCAGTTACATGTATGTGATAATGGTGACATAAGCTCATTGACACCATCAATCATTTCTAAATCACCCTATGTTACAGTTCCAAGCAAATATCAATTTCTGACAGATTCCTCATCTATTGTCTAAACCAATATAAACTGGTGTTTATGTAGTCCAGTGTTTCAAAAAAAGCAAAAATTGTTGGAAACACTCAGCAGATCAGGCAGTATCAGTGGAAAGTGGATTAGAATGAATGTTTAGGTCAAAGACCTTTCAATTTTCTAATTAAACATCTGCTGTTTCTCTAATTCTTAGTCCCCCCAATAGCCAAGTGCAAACTAATATTTATTGCAGGCCATTCCAAACCAGAGCAGTGCAAATGCTTATTACAGTTCTTTACGAACTACAGTTACTCCTTACAAGGTGGAGGTGGAGAGGATGTTTCCACTTGTGGTAGAATTTAAAACTAATGGTCTCTGCATAAAATGAGGAGTTGCCCATTTAACACTTCTCTAAGGCAACTTTTTCTTCTTTCAGGAGGTCACAAGCCTTTGGAACTCCTCCCACACATAGACATACATGGAGCGTGGAAACAGGCCCTTCGGCCCACCAGGTCCGTGCTGGCCAGCGATCACCCCGTACACCAGCACTATCCTGCACACGAGTGACAATTTTTACAATTTTACCCAAGAAAATTAACCTACAAACCTATACTTCTTTGGAGTGTGGGTGGAAACCGGAGCACCTCGGAGAAAACCTACGTGGTCTCAGGGAGAACGTATAAACTCCGTACAGACAGCACCCATAGTTAGGATCGAACCCATATCTCTGGCTCTGTAAGGCAGCAACTCTACCGCTGCGCCACTGTGCAGCCCCCTATATTTTCATCAAAGGTTGATGCAGAGCCTTTGAATATTTTTACAGGCTTGGGCAGATAGATATTTGATATGCAAAGTGAAAGGTTATCGCAGTTAAATGAGAATGCAAAATTGAGGTCATAATCAGATTAGCTATGATCTTATTGAACGGTGAAGCAGGTTTGAGGGGCAGAGTGGCCTACTCCTGATTCTAATTCATATATTTGAAAATGCTCCTTTGTCTCTTCAAACCAGTTTTTCTTACATATTTGTCTGAATTAGTATTCACTGCTGTCCTGACCAAACACAGGAGTCATTACAGTGCTGAACAAATGTGGTTAGAAACCAGAGATATAACCTAAAGGCACAAATGTATATTGTCCGACACTGATCGGTAATTATTACAGACTGATTCAATATTGCATTTATTACAGAGCTGTCCAATGTTATATTTATTATGGTCATCTCCAACACCGCAGTTATTACACCCTGGTTGAACCCAATATTCATGGAAGCAGTCCAAACCTGCTTCAATTGTAAACCTATTTGAGTCAATGGTGATTGCAGTCCTGATGAAAATCTGCATTTATTTCCATTCCTTTCAAATTACCATCTCATAGTCATATCTAAACCTGCATTTATCATTGACATTTCATAAACATGTAAATCACCGCTTTGCCAAAAACAGCTATAAATGCCTTCCTGAATTAAGTTTAGTTTAGTGATACCGTGCGGGAACAGGCCCTTTAGCCCACCGTGTCCCCACCGACCAGTGACCCCCGCACACTTACACTATCCTACACACACACTAGGGACAGTTTACAATTTTTTACTGTAGCCGATTAGCCTACGAACCTGTACGTCTTTGGAGTGTGGGAGGAAACCGGAGCTCCTGGAGAAAACCCATGCAGATCACGGGGAGAACGTCCAAACTCCATACAGACAGCACCCGTAGTCAAGATTGAACCCGTGTCTCTGGCGCTGTGAAGCAGCTACTCTACCGCTGTGCTGGAAATTAGAACTTATTTCCAATCTCTATAAAAAAGTATGCGGTACAGAACAGATTGGCTACAGTTCTGAACAACAATGCATTTTTAATCAGAACCAAAACAAATACATAGCATTTCTCGGTAAACAGAATATTTATTGCAGATGAAGCTAGCTCTACCGTTTATTACTGTCGAGGCAAAAACTATTATTGTCCTATCTAATAAACCCATGTTACATTTCATTTCCCTGTACATGCACACTATGCCTATTTACACTTGACTTTTTTTACCATCCCTTTTGTATTCCAGTGCATTTACTCTGTGTACTTATGACCCACTGACTTTACACAACGTGTTTTATATTCCATTAAATTAAACAGCCACAACAGAGTATACACAACAGAGTTCCAACCAGAGTAGAGAAGTTGGGAGGTCATGTTGCAGTTGTATAAGACGTTGGTGAGACCGCATTGAGAGTATTGTGTTCAGTTCTGGGCACCATGTTACAGGAAAGATGTTGTCAAGCTGGAAAGGGCACAGAGAAGATTTACAAGGATGTTGCCAGGCCAAGAGGGCCTGAGCTCCAGGGAGAGGTTGAGAAGGCTGGGAGTCTATTCCATGGAGCGCAGGAGGATGAGTGGTGATCTTATAGAGGTGTATAAAATCATGTGAGGAATAGATCGGGTAGATGCCCAGAGTAGGTGAATCGAGGACCAGAGGACTTAGGTTTAAGGTGAAGGGGAAAAGATTTAATAGTAATCTGAGGGGTAACTTTTTCACACAAAGGATGATGGTGTGTTTGGAACAAGCTGCCAGAGGGGGTAGTTGAGCCAAGAACTTTCCCAACGTTTAAGAAACAGTTAGACAAGTACATGGCTAGGTTCGGTTTGGAGGGATATTGGCCAAATGCAGGTAAGTGGTACTAATGTAGCTGGGACATGTTGGCCGGCGTGGGCAAGTTCGGCAGAAGGGCCTATTTAGACACTGTATGACTCTATGACTAACCTGAAACATTTCTATTTGCACAGAAACAGTTCAATTTATCCTGACCTGCCATCTCCAGCATTTTCTGATTTATATTTTATTTTTGTTTTCTGGTAACTGCAGGATTTTTAATTGTTTTGATATTTGCTGATGATTGCACAACATTCAATTCCATTCACCGCCCTTCAGAAAGTGAAATGGACATGCCTGCATGCAGGCAAGAAATACTGTGGTAGCAAGAGCAGATCAAGGAGTCAGCATCCTGCAACATGCCAGTGGGACTCGCTTAGATGG
Source organism: Rhinoraja longicauda (assembly GCF_053455715.1). Lineage (NCBI taxonomy): Eukaryota > Metazoa > Chordata > Chondrichthyes > Rajiformes > Arhynchobatidae > Rhinoraja > Rhinoraja longicauda. Next base: position 12,018,486 of record NC_135973.1, read on the forward strand.
GGTATCACAGTCGGCGTGGACAGGTTGGGCTGAAGGTCCTGTTTCCCTGCTGCATGACCCTATGACTCTATAACTGATCATGTCCAGACAGTTTCCACGCACCCTCTCCGTACCCCCATCAAACCTTGCTCCATCCAGGAGGCACAAGTCAGGACCATGGAATCCTGTCCACTTGATGGATGAAGAGAGCATCAACAATACTTGCCTTATCCTTTCTCCATTCCACCATCAAACACTGCAGTGTTGTGTGGGTTTTCTCCAGGTGCTCCATATTCCTCCTGCACTCCAAGGACATGCAGGTTAGTTGGTTAAAACTGTAGTATTGCTGATGCCTCAATCATCCAGCAAGTGAAAAATGCATTGTCGCATCCCATCAAAACGTTTGCAATATCACGTCCCAATCCACCGACTCAGAAATGTGATAGTGTACAGCAAACCCGTTGCATGTTGGGCAATTCAAATTTTAATTGTAAATAAAGCCACAATGAAAAATTGGGGATTTATTGTCACTTCCATGAAGTCTGTGATTTTGCTTCAGGATCTGCCATGAGTTTGAGACAGTGGTGAATCTGTGGAATTCATTGCCACAGACGGCAGTGGAGGCCAAGTCATTTTGTATTTTTAAAGCAGGGATTGATAGGTTCTTGATTTGTAAGGGTGTCAAAGGTTATGGGGAGAAGGCAGGAGATTGGGTTTGGGAGAGAAAAATAGATCAGCCATGATCGAATGGCGAAGCAGGCTCGATGGGCTGAATGGCCTAATTCCGTTCCGATGTCTTATGATGTTATGATCAATGTGTAGAGGGATCTTTGTTGATGAAAGCGTGGCTTGCTGCCTGGCATGGGGCATTTATACTATGATAGTGCTTGAGGTGCTGCTTCAGTATCACTTAAAGGAGACCTGCAGGTCCCAAGCTCTGTGGATCTGGGGCCTTCAGCTCACTTGAATTGATCTCACTTGGAACACTTGGTTGTTTCGATGGCTTTCCCTCACGTCAATAGAACGTATTGCTTCGATGACACTGTGGAAGTAAAGAAAGACATGCACTGTTTCTATTGCATTACCGGTATATATTTTTAATGAATAAAGTTTAGTCTTTAGAGATACAGACTGGAGACAGGCCCTTCGGCCCACCAAGTCCGTGCCGACCAGCGATCACCCCGTACACTAGCACTATTCTACACACTAGGGATGATTTACAATTAACAGAAGCTAATTAACCTACAATTCTGGGCCTTTGGAGCGTGGGTGGAAACCGGAGCACGCAAAGAAAACCCACGCGGTCACGGGGAGAACGTACAAACTCCATGCGGACGCCACCCGTAGTCAGGATCGAACTCAGGGCTCAAGGCAACAATGTGTGCCAAAGTGGCACCCTGCTTATAGACAATAGACAATAGACAATAGACAATAGGTGCAGGAGGAGGCCATTCGGCCCTTCGAGCCAGCACTGCCACTGACTCTGCTATCCTTAAGAGCTCTATCTAGCTCTCTCTTGAATGCGTTCAGAGAATTGGCCTCCACTGCTTTCTGAGGCAGAGAATTCCACAGATTCACAACTCTCTGACTGAAAAAGCTTTTCCTCGTCTCCGTTCTAAATGGCCTACCCCTTATTCTTAAACTGTGGCCTCTTGTTCTGGACTCCCCCAACATTGGGAACATGTTTCCTGCCTCTAACGTGTCCAACCCCTTAATAATCTTATACATTATGTTATAAAGTATATATTTTAAATAATAAGACTCTTTCCTTAGGACCTTCAACCTTCGTTGTGATCTTCTTGCTTCTCTATCTGATCGTTACATAAGCTCTTAAGCAGTTTCCCCCTGCAGTCTTCCGCATGAAACCCTCCCACAAAATATCTTGTCAGCTCCCCCTTTCAATCTGTCGGTGGATTTACAATGGGCAATTTTACCCTATTTAATTTATATTCTAGTGATTTTACACTTTTTTTATATCCTCAAGGACTTACGCCTTCCAATTTATACATTTTATATTGGAGCAAATTTATTGTGTGTTTTAAATCCTCGTAAACTGTCTTTTTGAGCCAAGTAAATTTACAATATGTTTTTACATCCGAATGAATTTGACCACTGTGAGTTATATGTACTGGTTTTACAGTCTAGTGGATCTATAATATGTTACAGGCCTCCACTGGCTAAGTTGGCTCTATTGAGCTCAGACCAATATTCCTGTGAAGACGTTAATTTGTGATGTGGGCATTGGTTAGAGGACGGTAGCATTGGAAAGGAATAAGAAAGGTCCATAAGTGTCGGAAGGTGAACGGTATCAGACCGAGTTACTCAACAGGACCAGACTAAGAAAGAGTACAAGGAGATCTAACACAGGTTCACAGTACAAGGACATAAACACAAAAGTATATTGAATAAGGTTGGCGAGATGCCGGCACATTTGATCAGATGGGGTTTGTGATATTGTTTAGAGATACAGCGCGGAAACAAGCCCTTTGGGCCACCGAGTCCGCACCGCCCAGCGATCCTCGCACATTAACACTATCCTACACCCACTAGGGACACGTTTTACATTTACCAAGCCAATCAACCTACATAACTATACGTCTTTGGAGTGTGGGAGGAAACCGAAGATCTTGGAGAAAATCCACGCAGGTCACGGGGAGAACGTACAAACTCCGTACAGACGGCGCCCGTAGTCGGGATGGAACCCGGGTCTCTGGCGCTGCATTCGCTGTAAGGCAGCAACTCTACCGCTGCGCCACCGTTGTGATATTGTTAACAATCTGGCTCAGGAAAGGGGAATGGCAGGGATCTAAGAACTCACCGATACAAGATGTTTGGAAAAGATAGTGAAGAGCCAAGGGAAGGAGATTTTTATTGGATTTTTTAGTTTAGAGATACAGCGCGGAAACAGACCTTTGAGCCCACCAAGTCCGCCCTGACCAGCGATCCCCACACCTTAACACACTACCCTAGGGACAATTTTACATTTACACCAAGCAAATTAACCTACAAACCTGTACGTTTTTGGAGCGTGGGAGGAAACCGAAGAAACCCACGCAGGTCACGGGGAGAACGTACAAACGCCATACCGACAAGCACCCGGAGTGAGGATCGAATGCCTTTCCCTATACAATCATTATTGGAGGGCCATTTACTGAGGAGCAGGAGCTGGAGAAGGAGTAAGAGAAGTTGAACCTCAGAGCCTCTTGGTCCCTAGATTTCTTTGTGAATATCTAACTCAATAGTGATTCCAGTAAAACTCCAAGCAAAGGCATGGGCACACCACCAACAGCACATTACGCTTCACATCACACCCTTTAGAGAAGTGGGCCAATGTGAAGGATCTGGAGGATTAGAGTCAGGGAGATCAAGGGATCTAAAAGGCCAATGATCCAAGTGAGTCAACCCATCCAATGTTCCCAGCTAACCGAACGTCCCAGCGTGTTGAGGATCTGTGATCCAAGATCCAGTAATCCAAGATCCTCATGATCAATGAGCTGCAATAAACCAAGGAGTCCAAGAATCCAAGAACTAGCCTTTGGAGAAAGGCTCAGTTCTTTTGGGGATTCGAGTCCCCAGTGATCTGAGGACCTGAGTAACCTCAGGCCAGCAGTGATCAGAGGATCTCAGTGGCCCAAGGCACCAAGGACATTGACATGACAATTAAACAACACTGACTGATAACCAGCAACTCTAATACATTAAAGGTTAGGCAAGCAATCAATATGTGCTGGGACTTAACTTTTCCAGTGGAATCAATGGAGAAAAGGGCAAGAATCACATCATCAATTAAACAGAAACAAGCCTGACAATTGTTTAATAAAAAAAAAGCAGAAGAATAGCAGGAAACAAGTGCCCAGAATCGCTCCAGAAATTATATTTAAAGGTTAGATGAAGACAAATGATTTTGGTGGGTCTGTACAGACAGTGGTTGAGGTGCCTGGGTATCGGCTGATTATAACTGCTTGAAGGTGAAGGATTGTACGTGACAGCAGGGGGAACGAAGCAATTGTAACCAGCACAGATATTTGGGGCAACCTGATTTTTCTGTTTGCTGTCTGAGCTAATGCAAGAAACAGACAGAATGTAACACAGAAAAACAGAGAGCTTGTGAGAGAGAGACAGAGGGGCATCAATACCTGACAGAGGGGGACAGAGGGGCATCAATACCAGACAGAGGGGGACAGAGGGGCATCAATACCAGATAGAGGGGGACAGAGGGGCATCAATACCAGACAGAGGGGGACAGAGGGAGAGAGAGGGGGGGGTGGGGAAGGGGAGAGAGAGAGAGGGTAGGGGGAGGGGGAGGGGAGAGGAAGGGGGAGGGAGGGAGAGGGAGGGAGAGGGAGGGAGGGAGGGAGAGGGAGAGGGAGAGGGAGAGGGAGAGGGAGAGGGAGAGGGAGAGGGAGAGGGAGAGGGAGAGGGAGAGGGAGAGGGAGAGGGAGAGGGAGAGGGAGAGGGAGAGGGAGAGGGAGAGGGAGAGGGAGAGGGAGAGGGAGAGGGAGAGGGAGAGGGAGAGGGAGAGGGAGAGGGAGAGGGAGAGGGAGAGGGAGAGGGAGAGGGAGAGGGAGAGGGAGAGGGAGAGGGAGAGGGAGAGGGAGAGGGAGAGGGAGGGATATATATATATATATATGATGGATGGATAGAAACACGATGCAGAGGTGATGGTGGAGAGATGGAAGTGGTGGAGTTACAGTGCTGTGTACTTGTAGTGGGGTAACAATGGAGAATTTACTGTAGATACACAATGGCAGATGGGAGAGAGGTTGTGTTGGAGACATAGGTGATGGTGGGCAGCTGCCAGTGGTGAAGAATTGGTGAAAAGGCATTGGTAGGAGATATGCCAAGATTCCTTTTGTGTGCAGCAAGCAGTTTAAACGTGAAGATGTGGGAAGCTGGCACTGCTGAGAGCTCCTGACCCTGCAACCTCCAGCAGTGTTGGCATCAGGGAGCAAGGCAGGCCTGTGGGTGTGGTTGAGATGGGGACTGGGCTGAAGGACGTCCACCTGGGAGAGCAACCAATGGCACAGCGGTAGAGTTGCTGCCTTGCAGCGCCAGAGACCTGAGTTCGATCCCGACTACGGGTGCTGTCTGTACGGAGTTTGTGCGTTCTCCCCGTGACCACGAAGGGCCTGTTTCCTTGTTGCATCTCTGAAGTCTAAAGTCTAAACTGTGACTTTGCTTTTGGCTGCTTCACCAGGCCATTAGCAGTCCAGCACTGAATAACTGAGCAATGAAAGTCATTGATGACGCAGCATGTATTAATGAGCGAGGGGGGGAGTTGTATTCCAGCTGATTACATGAAGGCTGATGATCATAGAACAATGTCGGTGGAAGTCAGTGATCTGATGCACACTCACGGTGAAGAGGTTTTTATTACCAGTGGGATATTAACTGAAGTCCCTTCTGGTGTGTAGGAAGAGACTGCAGGCGCTGGCTTACACCCAAGATCGACCCAAGATGCCGGAGTAACTCACCGGGTCAGGCAGCATCTCTGGAGAAATGGAACAGGTGACATCTCTGCTTGAGACCCTTCTTGAGACTGAGAGGATACGAAGGAGGCAGGATACGACCCTTCTGGTGGTTTAAGTCGTAGAGATCAGGATATGATTCAGTCAATATCCTCGGCCAATATTCTTCTATCAGTTGACTCCACAATCAAATCAGAGGGAGACCCTTAGAGATTTGCAGTTTGTGGGGGTTTTCTGTGCAAGTAGGCTGCTGTGTTTTTGGCAGCATCATAGACCCTTGGACAAATATAACAGGGACACAGGCTGTTCGGACCACAAATTGTGGAATTCTCTGCCTCAGAAGGCAGTGGAGGCCAATTCTCTGATTGCATTCAAGAGAGAGCTAGATAGAGCTCTTAAGGATAGCGGAGTCAGGGGGTATGGGGAGAAGGCAGGAACGAGGTACTGACTGAGAATGATCAGCCATGATCACATTGAATGGCGGTGCTGGCTCGAAGGGCCGAATGGCCTCCTCCTGCACCTATTGTCTATTGTCTATTGTCTATAAATTAACCACACATTTTACACTGATCCTACATTCATCCCCTTTCATTCTCCCACAGTATCACCAGCTCCCCCTAGATTCTACCGTTCACCTGCACGCTGGGGACAATTTGCAGAGGGCAATTAACCTACCAACCTGCACACCCTTCGGACATGGGAGGAAACCAGAGCACCCAGGGCAAACCCAGTGGTCACAAGGAGAACGTTAAAAACCTCCACGCAGATGGCACCAGAGGCCAGGATTGAACCTGTGCCTCTCTGGCCTTGTGAAGCAGTGGCTCTACCTGCTGCGCCACTGTGCCGCCTCCAGGACCCAGTGATTTCAGACGGAGTTGGAGTGAGTTCCCTCTGATGGGGGATTTGCTGAGGTTGAAAACCCATCGAAGGTGTCACGGCTAATGTGACGTGGAGCTTAACAATGGACCTGCCTGCTTACCCATTCTCCCTCCGCCTGTGCCTTCCCCTGTGCCTCTCCGCCTGTGTTCAAGTGGCGGGCACACAGTGCTGTCCATCGATGCCATACCTCCCTCAAACGCTGTGGAAGAAAAAATAGCCTGGGCTGGATGGACGTAATGTGATTTTGGTTTGCCTGGTTTCCATGGAGACTTTAAAGCAGTTTAAAGCAGGACAGGGAGCAGTGTGGTTCAGTCAGTTGTCGCTGAGCTGCTGAGATGGAGAAGTGTAGCCTGCAACATGGGAGAGAAGGTGCGATTGAGGACAAACACATACCAGGCAGGGAATGACCAGCAAATATTCAGGGACATCGAAAAATACCAGCAGAATCCTGCTGGGGATATTTCTGTGGGCTACTCCCACATGCAAGAACTGGCATTATTAGGGCAAGTTTGCACTTGGATTGCAACTTTGTGTACAGTGCAGTTTACCACGCTGTAGAAGGAATGAGGGTGAGCTCTAGAAGGCAGTGGAAAGATTCACATGAACCTTGCCTGACATGGGGGGCTTGAGCTATAAGGAAGATTGGAGAGTTCAATTTAGTTTGGAGATGCAGAGCAGAAACATGTCCATTGGTCCACCGAGTCCGTGCCGACCAGCGACCACCCGGTAAACTAACACCATCTATCCTCCACACTAGGGACAATTTACAATTTTACCGAAGCCAATTAACCTACAAACTTGTACGTCTTGGGAGTGCGGGAGGAAACTGGAGCACCCGGGGAAAACCCACGCGGTCACACGGGAAAAGTGTAAGCTCTGTACAGACAGCACCTGTAGCTGGGATCGAACCCGGGTCTGTGGTGCTGTAAGGCAGCAGCTCTGCTGCTGTGCCACCGTGCCACCCAACTAGCTGGGACAGTTTTCCTCAGAGTGAAGGATATTGAGCAGTGACCTTTGAAGATGATAAAATCATGAGGGTATAGGTAAGGGGGAATGTGGCGATCTCTTCCCCAGAGCAGCGCAGCTTAAAACCAGAGGGAATGAATTTCAGCTGAGAGGGGAAAGAATGAAAAAAGGAGGGGCTAGATTTCCACACAGTGGGTGGTGGTGCATGCAACAAGCTGGCAGAGGCAGTGGTAGAGTTGGGTACAATTACAATGTTTAAAAGACATTTAGATGGGTACATGGATGTTTGGACAGATGTGGAGCAAACGCAGGCAAATGGGGTTAGTGTAGGTTGACATCTAGTGGGCAGGAGCAGGTTGGGCCAAAGGGCCTGCTTCTGTGCTGTATAACTCCATGAATCTATGTTCTGGAATCTGTCCAGCTATGACTTCAGGTACTCGTCCATATGGACCCAGCTCTGTTCCAACTATGTTAATAAAGCCTTCCTGCTCTGGCCAGGAAACATTCCAGCTCTGGGTCGGGTCTCTTGAAGACCACTCCCTCCACATTATGAGCTCAGGCCACCGCTCCCAGCTGTGGGATCAGAAGCCCAGCAGTCCAGCCATGGCCCTGTGGCTCCATTCCAGCTGTGTGCCTGAGTCTACTCCAGCTGTGTGCCCGTGGCTCCATTCCAGATGTGGAACCCGTATATCGATTCCAGCTGCGGGCCCTGAACTCCCCCCCCCCCCCCCTCACCCCCCCGCCATGGCTCACCGCTCACCTCACCTCGAGTGTGCATGGTGATCTGGAGAACGCTACACTGGTTTTGGCTCAGACTGAAAGCTGCAGACTGTTCATCCATGGAGGTTGCTTGCTGCTGAGCCCAGAAAGCAAGGGGATTAATTTCCCATTGATCTGTCTTTGCAACCAGCTCAACAGGCTTTACCAAATCTTTAGTGGCTTCCGCATGGAAAGTCGAACCTTTGTCTCATCCCAACATGTTCCAGGTTTAAAGCTGTTCTACACAAGGCAAGAATGACCTCTGTTACCTCCCTCGTCTCCCATTGGGAATAAGCTCGACGAGCTGCCAATGTACAGAGTAATCAGGTTGTAAGTGTGACTGAATCCTTCCCTGGGTAGTTTGACATGAGACAGTTTAAGGGATTGGACAGGCTAGATGCAGAAAAAATGTTCCAGATGTTAGGGGAGTCCAGAACCAAGGGTCACAGTTTAAGAATAAGGGGTAGACCATTTAGGACTGAGACGAGGAAAAACTTTTTCACCCAGAGAGTTGTGAATCTGTGGAATTCTCTGCCACAGAAGGCAGTGGAGGCCAATTCACTGGATGTTTTCAAGAGAGAGTTAGATATAGCTCTTAGGGCTAATGGAATCAAGGGATATGGGGAGAAAGCAGGAGTGGGGTACTGATTTAGGATGATCAGCCGTGATCATATTGAATGGCAGTGCTGGCTCGAAGGGCCGAATGGCCTACTCCTGCACCTATTTTCTATGTTTCTGTGTTTCTATACTTCAGATTGCCTCAGGGCCTCATAATATATACTTTTGATTACACCTTCATCAGGAATTGTAACTATTTGAACAAAATAGCACCCAAAGCATGCATGGGGCCATGCTATGTAACTCCTTGGGACCCCAATATAATTGCAGATCAACACGATGATAGAAACTAATGCCAAAGAGGAATGAGTCTGAAACATTATTAACAGGAGAACATGCTGCCCACAGGGTCATATTTGTGAAGTCTAATCCCATTGCGATTAAGCTATAAACAGGTGGAGAAAGTTTCAGGACACACAGCATTTTAGTTCATGTTTAGTTTAGTTTAGTTTAGAGATACACTGTCTCTCGGATAATGCCACCCACCTTTGTGTCATCCGCAAACTTGGAGATGTTACATTCTGCCTGAAGAAGGGTCTCGACCCGAAACGTGACCCATTCCTTCTCTCCAGAGATGCTGCCTGAGCCTTAAATACTGAATATTTCCGGGATACTGAGAGCCATATTTAATTTTAACAAAGCAGAATTTTTCTTCCCAAGCATCTGGGAACTTTAAATGCTCGCTGAGATGTTGTCGCTTCTCTGTCTCTGATCAGTCTCTCAACCCTGCTCTCAAAATCCTGTCAGACCTCACTGCTTCCAGCACACATTTTTCATCAAAAGTTTTTAGTCTCGATGTCCCTGCTATTCTTGGCTGTTACTTTTGTTGGTTCCTTTGTAGTTTCCTCACACCTCACCTCACAAAGTAAATATTTTATTTGCACACAGACACATACACACACACACGACACACGCACACTCGCACTCACACAAACATGCACACACACGCACACACACACACACACGCACACACACACACGCACACACACACGCACACACACACACACGCACACACACACACACACACACACACACACACACACACACACACACACACACACTCGCACTCACACACACACACTCGCACTCACACACACACGCACACACACACACACACACACGCACACACACACGCACACTCGCACTCACACACACACGCACACACACACACACACACACGCATACACACACACACGCACGCAAAGCGAGAAATACAGTAATGCCAATACATTTCTGAGAATAAACTGTGCAAACTCAGTTCAAAATTACAGTGGAATTACTTGATGGCTTTCTTCTTTCCAAAAGGTCCCTTGCTTAGGATGAGCCTCATTTGAGAGTGTTGTGGCGAACATACTCCTGGCCATCGGAGGCTGCTAACTGGCACACTTGGTTGTGAACAGTCCCTTCACTTGCAAGAGCAGCAGGATTTGACCTGTGTCCCAGCAAGTCCTTTAGGAAGCTTAACAGTTCAGGTGAACATCACACGGGAACAGCTCCTGGAACGCAGGGTCCTGAGCTATTGAGTAAGTTGGGAGGAATTGGGGATGATACCCTTGCATGTCTCTTCACACCCCCCTTTGCCACGTGGCATCCTAGCCGAAGACGGGTCGGACTTAGCCGTGTCACTGCCTTGACCTAGAGGCAGATGCATTCATTTTCGTTGCAGTGGAACTATCTTCCACACCGCTATCCAAGGTATATCATGATGCCAACACTTTTTTTCAATAGGACCTTATCATAAGATAATCTGCCTCGTCATAAGATAATTTTCCAAACAATACACCTGTTTCCAGTGTACCTGTTTATACGTGCCTTATCCAAGTATAAAACTCTGGCCCCCTCTCTCCTGTGCCTTTAGCACCCCAACTATACTTTAGGACCACCACTACCAGATTTTATATTTGTTCTGAGAAGGTCCTCTTCACCTGGAACAGTTGAGAAGGTAAAGTCCAATTTGCTGGAATGGCCTATGACATTCCTCACCCCTTCCCCACACCCTCACCCTTGAGAAGGGATAAAGACACCTTCCTCAAATGGGTATCTGGACAGACTTTTAACGGATGAAATGAATCAGATAAAGATCAGAGATACCTGATAACCGATGAGTTGTGGATGATGCAGGAAAGGACACAAAGTGCTGGAGTAACTCAGCGGGTCAGGCAGCATCTCTGTAGATCATGGACACTTCGGGTCGGGACTCTTCTTCATGATGTGGGGTTGTTTTAAATGAAAACACAGCATTAAGAACATGGAGCTTGGAAGAGGCTTGTACTGAATGGGCTTTCAGCTGTTGTCAGCACAATGGCAGTGGCCGGCAACTTTGTTCATTAGCCTGTGTTAGACACAGATCTGGTAGGCCTTACAGGCGGCACAGTGGCGCAGTGGTAGAGTTGTTGCCTTCCGGTGTCAGTGACCCAGACTCGATAAGTCTGTAAGGGATTTGTACGTTCTCCCTGTGACCGTGTTGGTTTTCCCCGAGTGCTCCGGTTTCCTCTCACACCCCAACGACAGGCAGGTCTGTAGGTTAATTGGCTTCAGTAAAATTGTCCCTAGTGTGTAGGATAGTTTAACGTATGGGTGATTGCTGATCAGCGTGGACTCGGTCGGCCGATGAGCCTGTTTCCACCCTGTATCTTTAAACTAAACTAAACTAAACTAAACTAAACTAGACTAGACTAGACTAGACTAGACTAGACTAGACTAGACTAGACTAGACTAGACTAGACTGGACTAGACTAGACTGGACTAGACTAGACTGGACTAGACTAGACTGGACTAGACTAGACTAGACTAGACTAGACTAGACTAGACTAAACTAAACTAAACTAGACTAGACTAGACTAGACTAGACTAGACTAAACTAAACTATGCTAACCTATAGACAAATGTAGTGGACTGTCAAGATTCCAGAGGCAGCCTGTGTGAACACCTTTGAAGAGCTTTGAAAATGCCCAATGAGACGTTCCCAACAAGCACACATTGATTACTGTGTGAAATGGTTTGTATAGGAAAAAAAACCTGCAGATGCTGGTTTAAATCGAAGGTAGACACAAAATGCTGGAGTAACTCAGCGGGTCAGGCAGCATCTCGGGAGAGAAGGAATGAGTGATGTTTTGGGTCGAGACCCTTCTTCAGACCCGAAACGTCACCCATTCCTTCTCTCCCGAGATGCTGCCTGACCCGCTGAGTTACTCCAGCATTTTGTGTCTACCGTGTGAAATGGTTTGATAAGTTCTTGAACGGTCTAAACAGATTGAAGTATGACACATTGGGTCCTTCTCTCCACAGAGAGAACTATTGTCAAGAGTGTCAAGTGTCAAGAGTCAAGAGTTGAAATTGAAAAATTGAAATCAATTTTCTCATATCATGTCTTGCAGAAGAACTAGTCTTGGATAATGCTCCTCCAGTTTCACTCATTTCTATTTAAGTGCTTTATGAAATAAAATGGTATTAAGTAAATCCGTACTTCACCATTTCATCCAGTGTCAAATGATTTCTTGTAAAAGAAATACCATAGAAACAAGTATTGCAGGCTTGCTCAACATTACTTGGCGATAGAATCTTGGGTGGTTAACTATTTGCTAAACTGGAGAATGACACTACATTTGATATCACAGTTGTGGAGTTCTGATGTGTAGAAGACACACAACATGATTGAGCTTTCTTCAGCCAAATCTTTAGGGGAAGACGGGCCATTGAAGCATAAAGATCATGATTCAAGCTCAGGAGATAACAACTCAATCGCAATGTATAAAATCAAGCATATAAAATCATGAGAGGAATAGATTGCGTAGGGATTATCCCAAAGTTTAAGAAACAGTTAGACAGGTACATGGATAAGACAAGTTTGGAGGGATATGGGCCAAATGCAGGCAGGTGGGACTAGTGTTGTAGCTGGGAGATGTTGACTGGCGTGGGCAAGTTGGGCCGAAGGGCCTGTTTCCACACTGTATCACTATGACTCTATGAGATGCAGAAGAGTCTCTTGTCCAGAGTAGGGGATCGAGAACCAGAGGATATAGGTTCAAGGTGAGGGGGGAAAAATTTAATAGGAACCTGAGGGGTAACTTTTTCACACAAAGGGTGGTGGATGCATGGAACGAGCTGCCGGAGGTAGTTGAGGCAGGGATGATCGCAACGTTTAAGAAACATTTAGACAGGTACATGGATAGGACAGGTAGAGAGAAATATGGGCCAAACTCATGTGTAGGAAAGATTTGCAGATGCTGGTTTAAATCGAAGGTGGACACAAAATGCTGGAGTAACTCAGCGGGACAGGCAGCATCTCTGGAGAGAAGGACCAAACTCAGGCAGGTGGGACTGTAGGTGGGAAATGAGGGCCAGTATGGGGCAGAAGGGCCTGTTTCCACACTGTAATACTCTATGTCTCCATGACAAGTGACTCATTACCTGACATCCCCAAAGCCCTTCTAGCATTTGCAAGGCACAGGTCGGGAGTGCGATGGGTCGCTATCAATTTATGTGGTTAAGCTTAGCTCCAACAACACTCAAGATGGTTGACACCATCCAGGGCAAAGCAGCAAACTTGACTGACCACCACTGGTGCATGGAGGTTGCAGTGTATGTCATTTACAAAATGCACTGCAGTTACCAGCTCAGACAACTCCAACAGCAATATCCCCCCCCCCCCCCCCCCCCCCATGCATAATCCCAGTTACCAACCAGAGCAAGGGTGCAATAGCTCCACCTGCAGTTACCTCCAAGTCACACATCATTCTGACTTGAAAATACATGATGGGTGTGTTCAGGTTTGGTCATCCTGCTGTAGGAAGGATACCATTAAGCAGGAAAGAGTGCAAAGAAGATTTACCAGGCGCTGAGCTATCAGGGCGATTGAGAGATCGAGCAGGCTAGAACATTATTCCTTGGAACACACGAGGCTAAGGGTGATCTTATAGAGGGGTATAAAATCATGATGGGAATTGATAGGGTAAATGCGCAGAGTCTTTTCCCTCAGAGTGGGAGAATCAAGAACCACTGGGTATAGGTTGAAGGTGAATGGGGAAATTTTGAATAGGAACCTGAGGGCAACTCTTTCCATTCAGAGGGTGGTGGGTGTATGGAACATGCTGCCAGAGGAGGTAGTGAAGGTAGGTACTAGAACAGCTTTGAAAAGACACTTGGATAGATAGGAAAGGTTCAGAGGGATATGGGCCAAATGCAGGCAAATGGGACTAGCTTAGATGGGGCCTCTTGGCCAACTTGGACAAGTTGGGCCGAAGGGCCTGTTTCCGTGCTGTGTGATTCCATGATTTTATGGCAAAGGTGGTTCATCCATCACAGCTGCTAATCCTGGAATTCAGTCATCAGTATACAAAGTAACTGCAGATGCTGGCTTACACCGAAGATAGACACAAAATGCTAGAGTAACTCAGCAGGTCAGGCAGCATCTTTCGCGAAAAGGAATAGGTGAAGTTTTGGGTTGGAACCCTTCTTTTGTCATCAGTATTACGGGAAAACAGTATGTAATAGCGCCACCTTTGGTGGAGGATTGTAAATGATTGAAAAAAACGACAGTGCAGCTGTGCAGCCATGAGTTACTTGTTATTCTGTGTCTGATCTCAAGATATCACAGATTGGCGACGAGGATGGGATCGTCGAGACCCCAGCTTTACTTGTTTGTGTAGATAAGGAATTCTACAGAGGCACGGAGAAGGTTGTATAACGTTTGGTGTCAAGGAAAGCTGGAAATCGGGTCATAAGTTGAATTCTGTGAGGCTGTTAAAAAAAATTCTAAAATGGCGGTGCCCAGTGGATATATAGGAAGATTGGGTGAGTTCCAGCCAAGCCGGGAAACGTTCAGTGCGTACATCAAACGTTTAGAGATTTTTATTGCTGCAAATAACATCACTGAAGTAGAAGCTTCTGATGCAGAATCAAGACAGATGAATGAAGCAACTCAAACTAGGAAAAGAGCCATTTTTCTCACTGAAATGGGTCCCGATGTTTATGATACAGTAAAGAATTTATTAGCTCCAGCCAAACCAAAGGTCACGCCTTTGAAGGATATTCTGAAGAAGTTAACAGAACATTATGACCCTAAGCCCTTAGAAATAGCTGAAAGCTATAGTTTTGGAACGAGATGCCAACTTCCAGAGGAGGATATTAGTAATTTTATCGTGACACTCAAGAGGTTATCAATTCATTGTAATTTTGGAAATTTCCAAGACCGGGCGTTAAGAGACCGTTCCGTGTGTTAAGTCAAGTCAAGTCAAATTTATTTGTCACATACACATACTCGATGTGCAGTGAAATGAAAGTGGCAATGCCTGCGGGTTGTGCACAAAAAGAATTACAGCATATAAATAAAGTTAATAAGTTACTAAACATAGCACAAAAAGTGTCGACAAAAATTTAGTCTCTGGGGTTATAAAAATTGACAGTCCTGATGGCCTGTGGGAAGAAGCTCCGTCTCATCCTCTCCGTTTTCACAGCGTGACAGCGGAGGCGCTTGCCTGATCGTAGCATCTGGAACAGTCCGTTACTGGGGTGGCAGGGGTCCCTCATGATCTTGCTTGCTCTGGATCTGCACCTCCTGATGTATAGGTCCTGCAGGGGGACGAGTGTAGTTCCCATGGTGCGTTCTGCCGAACGCACTACTCTCTGCAGGGCCATCCTGTCCTGGGCAGAGCTGTTCCCAAACCAGACTGTAATGTTGCCGGACAGGATGCTCTCTACAGCCCCAGAGTAGAAGCAATGAAGGATCCTCAGCGACACTCTGAATTTCCTCAGTTGTCTAAGGTGGTAAAGGCGCTGCTTAGCCTTACCCACCAGTGCGGCAATGTGCGTTGCCCACGTCAGATCCTCTGCGATGCGGACTCCCAAGTATTTGAAACTGCTCACCCTATCCACAATAGACCCATTTATCTCGAGTGGCGTGTACGTCCTTGGATGTTTAGCCCTTCTGAAGTCCACAATCAGCTCCTTTGTTTTAGTGACATTCAAGAGGAGGCTATTGTCCTGACACCAGAGTGCCAGATCAGCCACCTCCTCCCGGTAGGCCTTCTCATCGTTGTTGGAGATCCGGCCCACCACCACAGTGTCATCAGCAAACTTGATGATGGAGTTTGAGCTGAACCTGGCCCCACAGTCATGTGTGTACAGGGAGTACAGTAGGGGGCTAAGGACGCAGCCCTGGGGGGATCCTATGTTCAGGGTGAGGGAGCTAGATGTGTGTTCCCCCATCCTGACCACTTGGGGCCTGGCAGTGAGAAAGTCCAGGACCCAGGCACACAGAGGGGTGCTAAGCCCCAGTTCCAGCAGCTTCTCAACCAGTCTGCTGGGGACTATTGTGTTGAATGCTGAACTAAAGTCAATGAACAGCATCCTCACATAGCCCCCCTGGCTGTCCAGATGAGAGAGAGCGGTGTGTAGAACCTGGGAGACCGCATCATCCGTGGACCTGTTCGGACGGTATGCGAACTGTAGTGGGTCCATGTTGCGAGGAAGGAGGGCGCAGATGTGCTTCTTAACTAGCCTCTCAAAGCATTTCATGACAACCGAGGTGAGGGCCACCGGTCGGTAGTCATTTAAGCACGCTGAGAAGTGAGCGGATCCGAAGTAAGCTGATGATGGTGTATGACCTGACCTTTGAAACAGCTCATGGAAGGGTAGCAAGACGATGGCAAAGTCATGCTATCGCTGTTTGGGCTCACATCTAGCACAGTCTTGTCCGTTCTTCAAGGCAGAGTGTTACTCGTGTCACAAGATGGGACACTAGCGAAGGCTTGTCGAAAGGCTAAGCAGAAAAAAGGTTCAACAACAAGTAAAGTTGCATTCTGTGGAGCAACTGCAGGCAGAAGAAGAGCTTCTCGAGATAAACACCATCTGCAGCAATGAGCTAGTAAACCGGAAGACAAAGAACGTGTCCGTGCAAGTCCAGTTGAATGGAGCTCATGTCAGCATGGAAGTCGACACTGAAATTTCGTTCGGTATTTATACCGAATGACAATAAAGTTCTGTTATACTGTGTTATACTGTTATCTGTGAGCGTGATTCCAGAATTTGTGTATCGGGAGAAGCCGAGTCAAATTCCTTTGGAAGCGAAGCGAATCGAGCTACGTGGTTACTCTGGAGAGAAGATTCCAGTGTTAGGATGCGTACATGTACCAGTTAGGTATAAGGAGCAACAGGCAGAGTTGCCCCTCGTAGTTGTAAAGGGAGATAAACCTGCGTTGCTAGGTCGGAATTGGCTGCAGATCTTGAAGCTCAACTGGAACAAGATATTCCTCGTTCGTGAAGAATTCAAGTGTCCAGAGGACATAATCAAGCAACATCCGAAGGTGTTTAGCGACCAGGGAGAGCGAATCAAAGGGTACAAGACGAAAGTACGCGTGAAGCAGGATGCGACACCAGTGCATTGTGCCGTATGCTCTTAAGGACAAGGTTGAGAAAGAACTGTAAAGACTTGAAGCTGAGAACATTATCATAAGGTAGAAAGTAGTGAATGGGCAACACCCATTGTAGTTGTACCTAAACCTGATGGTAGTATTAGACTTTGTGGGGATTATAAGGTGATCGTAAACCAGGTACTTGAAGATAGCAGACCAGATACCCTACCAACGGCAGAGGATTTGTTTAGCACCCTCACAGGCGGCCAAGTCTACACAAAAATGGACAACAAATGCCTACTTGCAGTTAGGTGTAGATGACAAATCTAAATCCAAGCTAACTATTAACACGCATTTGGGATTGTTTCAGTTCAATAGGCTTCCATTTGGTATATCATCAGCCCCAGGGATTTTTCAAGGGGTAATGACACAAATTCTAGAGGGAATTGAAGGTGTGGTGTGTTACTTGGATAACACCCTCATCTCAGCCCCTGACAGGCAGACACATGATGAAAGGTTGGAAGTGATACTCAAACGACTTGAAACACACAGTGTCAGAGTAAAGGCACAGAAGTGTGAGTTCTTTCAGAACTCGGTAGAGTACCTGGGTCATAAGATAGACAAGGATGGTCTACACCCCACCAAGGGTAAAGTTGATGCGATCAAGAATGCGCCCACTCCCAGAAACATATCTGAGATCCGATCCTTTTTAGGATTAGTGCATTATTATGGGAAGTTTGTGCCAAATCTGCCCACCTGTTTACATCCCTTGAATGAGCTTTTCAGAAAAGATGTACCATGGAAGTGGACGCGTAAATGTGATCAAGCTTTCAAGTCATGTAAAGCTCAGTTGGCAGAGAGTTCAATGCTTGTTCATTACGATGTCAATAAGCCGATGAAGTTAGCATGTGATGCTTCACCATACGGTGTTGGTGCTGTGATCTCTCATGTGTGAGGAAATGGAGAGGAAAGGCCAATAGCATTTGTGTCTAGAACACTCAATGGCAGTGAGAGAAATTATGCGCAAATAGAGCGAGAGGCTCTTGCATTGATTTTTGCCGTTAGGACATTTCACAAATACTTGTATGGTAGAAGGTTTGTAATCGAAACAGATCACCAGCCGTTGACAATGATCCTAAATCCAAAAGCACACACACCAACTCTGGCAGCAGCCAGAATGCAAAGATGGGCATTGATATTGTCTGCATACCAGTATGATATTCAGTATCGTAAGGCAGCAGAGCACAGCAATGCTGATGCCATGTCGAGGTTACCTTTGGAATCGGAGGTACAACACACGATGCCTCAGAAAAGCCACCAGCATCCACAAAGACTCTTCACACCCCTGCAACAGTCTGTTCGAACTCCTTCCATCGGGCAGACGATACAAGGCCTTCTACGTCCGCGCCTCCAGACTCAGGAACAGCTTCATCCCCAGGGCCATAGCTGCTATGAACCGGTCCTGCTGAGTCGGATGGTCACAACGCATAGATCAACTTGCACTTCACCCTGTCTAAAACTGTTACAATTGTTTCGTTGGGTTGCTGTTGTCTAAATTACTTAAATTATTGCATCGTATGGGAGGCGCATTCCCAATCCCGTTGTACCCCTGGGTACAATGACAATAAAGATATATTGTATTGGAGGTTACCCCAAACAGAGAGGACTTGTTTTACTTCTCTCATGTAGATGAGTTACCTATCACATCAGGGGACATTCGGAAGGCTACTCGCACTGACAGATTTTTGTCAAGAGCGCAGGAATATATTACAAATGGATGGCCAAACAAATTGCCGAATTCAGAGGCAGAACTGAAACCATTTTTTGTACGTAGGAACGAACTCCCAGTAGACCAAGGTTGTGTCATGTGGGGAGCGAGAGTTGTAATACCTGAAAAATATGGAGTAAAATTGCTAGAAGATCTTCATGATCAGCATTTGGGAATGTGTCTAACAAAGAGTCTAACTAATAGCTATCTATGGTGGCCTGGTCTATATAAGGACATAGAACAAATGGTGAAAGAGTGTAGCACATGTCAAGCAGTTGGAAAGAATCCACCCACAGTACCGCTACAGCCATGGAAATGGCCGGTTAGAGTGTGGCAAAGATTACACATTGACTTTGCAGAGGTGGATGGACAACAATTGTTCATTGTGATTGATAGTCACTCCAAGTGGGTTGAGGTGTTTTCGATGAAAAAAACGACATCCAGCAAAACGATAGACAGTTTGCGAGGGTTGTTTGCGTCCTATGGATTTCCAGAGGAAATTGTGTCTGATAATGGACCACAATTCTGTTCACAAGAGTTTGCACAATTCATGAAAGGGAATGCTGTAAAACACACTAGAGTAGCTCCATACCATCCCGCTTCCAATGGAGCAGCAGAACGCACAGTGCAAATTGTGAAGCGGACATCAGTCAAACAACTGCTGGATCCAAATCCAAAGAAAAGACAGTTGTCTTTGTTTCACAAACTGGCTAACTTTCTGATTACATATCGAAACACACCTCACACCACTACTGGTCAAACACCAGCTGAACTGTTCTTGAAAAGAAAACCCAGAACAAGGTTTTCACTGTTGAAACCAAACTTGGCTCAAACAGTAGAAGAGAAACAGGAGAAACAAAAAGCATATCATGACAGAAGTAGAGTAAAGGAAAGGAGTGTTGAGTTGAATCAGAAGGTAAAGGTGAAAAACCATCATCACAAGTGGGTGAAGTGGTTACCTGGAAGAGTAGTGAGAAAGTGCGGACCACGGACATACTTGGTCAAGATGTTTGGAAGTGGAAAGGTGAGGAAAGTACACATTGACCATGTCATGCCCATGCAAGCACAGACAGGGTTGAAATCAGACCAATTAGATGAGTCAGATAATTGGGTTACCACTCAAGTACAGGTACCAGATGAACCAGAAATGGTACAAGAAGGTACATAAGTTAGTGAGAGTTTGAATCAACCTGAAAATGGAGGTTCAAGTGGGGTTGGCAGTCAAACAAAATTGACTGATGGACTGGAATCTATGAATGTAGGTCAAAAGGAAGGCTGGACTGGATTAACATTGAGTCCAAGTAGTTCTAAACAGTCAGAAACGTTTGGTCAGAGAAGATATCCAGAAAGAAGGAGAAACCCAGTGGTTAGGTTAAATTGGTGAAGTTATTTCCTGAAATGCACATATCATTGTATATGCAACATATATGCATGATGCCCTCGTTTTATTCAGGTTATATAAAAGTAAACTATCAGACAAGATTGTAAAAATTTCATACCATTGGTTATATTCAAAACAAAATGTCCACAAGATAATATTTTTTTTATTAGGGTGGAAGAAGTTGTAATAGCACCACCTTTGGTGGAGGATTGTAAATGATTGATAAAACGACAGTGCGGCTGATAACATGAGTTACTTGTTATTCTGTGTCTGATCTCAAGATATCACACAGTAGTGTTGACTGAATACAATACTGATGCAGAAGGACCTCAATGATTCAAGATGGCAGCTCGCAATGATTCAAGATGGCAGCCCCTTTCCCCCCCCCCTCCACAACCCACTCACCCCCTTCCCCACCCCCCACTGCCTCGAAGGTGATGAGGGGGTGAGCAATAAATGTTGACCTTGACAGCAACACCTGAATCCTGAGAAATAAATAAATGTCTGAAGAAAAGGAATAGGTAACGTTTCAGGTCGAGACCCTTCTTCTCGGCCCGAAACGTCACCTATTCCTTTTCTCCAGAGATGCTGCCTGACCCGCTGAGTTACTCTAGCGTTTTGTTTCTATCTTCGGTTTAAACCAGCATCTGCAGTTCTTCTGATCCCACCTCACCATCTTCTTTACCGTCATCAAAATGCCTCCTAGAGCAAACAGCTCTTTAAACCAAGCGTCTTTCAATCGTTTGCTCTAGTATGTGATTTGGTGTGAAATTAGCTTCTGTGAATTGCCTTATGGCTGTTGTACAGTGTCAGAGGAGTACGGTGTTCCTGTACTTAACCTGGGCTTTACCCTCCTGAAGACTCTTTCGTTACAGACATGACATCTGCATTTTCCGCCGTTGTCTCAAATCCCTGCTAAGATGGAAAGGAAGGAAAAGGTTTTTTGTTACAGTTGTTAATTAGACCAGCGGAAACAGACCTTGGTTTCTCTGAAATATATTAATCTCCGTCAGCCTCATTTACATATTAATAAAACTGATTACCCTTCTGGCTATGAACCCTTGGCCAGCGCTCATTGTAAAGCTGCTGATGAATATTTATTGAAATTCCTCGATTGTACACTGCAGTGTCTCACCGAGAGCCTTCAGGGACTTATCTATTTACAATTTTGTTTCATGCTTTTTTTAAATTTGAAGTACAGAGTGGATCTGCAGAGAGCTGAGATTTGCCCTGTGGCAGACAGCAAGGTGAAGGAAAGCATTGGCCCCCAGTGTCTGTGGGGAAAAAAAATAAACACACAGTCAAAAAGACTGCAGATGCTGGAAATCCAAACCAAAAACACCAGAATGTTTGTGTTATTGTGAGCACCATCGCCCCATTACAGGAAGGATTGTGGAGGCTTTGGGGAGGGTGCAGAAAAGGTTTACCGGGAAGCTGCCTGGATTAGGATGGTAGGTGCAGCTAAGGCAGAGCTAACGGTCCTGGTATCACCCATACCTGCCTGACCGCTCATGTTGTCCAAGGTCCTTCTTACTCCAAAGGTCTCTGGTGAGCAGACATTCAGAATCAGTCAACATGTGGTGCTGGCTCAAAGGGCCAAATGGCCTCCTCTTCCTGCACCTATTTTCTATGTTTCTATGGGCTAAATAATCGAAATATTAAAAATGATTAACAAACAAATAAACTTACCTGATGTATGTTAATGAAAGCATTTATATTATTAAAATAAAATGAAAAAACGAACCATTTACCTTCATTTAATTGAGACTGTAAATGCTGGAACCTGGAACAAAAAAACAGACCTACTGAGTTCTTCCAGCATTATTTAGTATTTTTGTTCATGAAGATTGATCGCTGACGTAAGGCCGAGTGGCCAGATATGAAGTGCATCCTCATCCTGTAGCTCAGGCCAGTGTGGAATAAACGTGGGACCTGACCTTCAGCATGCTGCATGCTTCGATGCTGCACTGCAGAGGTGCAGGGGATGGAGATGCACTGGTGCACGTATTGTATCCAGCCAGCCACTCCCTGCAGCCCTGCTGGCCATCTGCATTATTCACCTTGCGTCGTTTCATCACAGCTGCCACTGCATTAACACTTGCTGGAGGGAGGAAGGTCTCTTGCCAAGAGGTGCAAGGTGTGCAGCAGTGAGGGCGTGCCAAGTGCCTGTATCCTGCTCTGCACTACACAGTGAGTGGAGGAAACAGTGTCATAGAGTCAAAGAGTCACACAGTGTGGAAACAGCCCCTTCGGCCCAACTGGCCCACACCGACCAACATGTCCCATCTACACTCGTCCCTCCTCTCTGCGTTTGGACCTTGTCCCTCTAAACCTGTCCTATCCATGCACCTGTCTAATTACGCCTTTGCTCCTCCACGTTTTGGTCTCCAAATTTGAGGAAGGACATTCTTGCTATTGAGGGAGTGCAGCGTAGGTTCACGAGGTTAATTCCCGGAATGGCTTGACTGTCGTATGTTGAAAGACTGGAGCGACTGGGCTTGTACACTCTGGAATTTAGAAGAATGAGAGGGGATCCTATTGAAACATATAAGATTATTAAGGGATTGGACACGCTAGAGGCAGGAAACATGTTCCCGATGTTGGGGGAGTCCTGAACCAGGGGCCACAGTTTAAGAATAAGGGGTAGGCCATTTAGAACAGAGATGAGGAAAAACTTTTTCACTCAGAGAGTTGTGAAGCTGTAGAACTCCCTGCCTCAGAAGGCAGAGGAGGCCAATCCCCTGGATGCTTTCAAGAGAGAGTTAGGTAGAGCTCTTAATGATAGCGGAGTCACGAGATTTGGGGAGAAGGCAGGAACGGGGTACTGATTGTGGATGATCAGCCATGATCACAGTGAATGGCGGTGCTGGCTTGAAGGGTCGAATGGCCTCCTCCTGCACCTATTGTCTATTGTTTATGGAGAGAAGGCAGGAGAATGGGATTCGGAGGGAGAAATAGATCAGCCATGATTAAATGGTGGAGTAGACTTGATGGGCTGAATGGCCAATTCTATTCCTATTCCTTATGACATGCTGTAGTCGGCCTAAGGTGAAAGGATAAGAGCAATAACCACCCCCATCCCCATCCCCTAATGTGCTGATCTTTAACGGGACCATCTTTACATTGTCTGCATCTTAAACAGCTCTGTCCTTTGCACAGCAGGACATGAAACTCAGAAGCAGGGCCAGCTCGGTGCGTGAATGACAGCAGTTCAGAGTGTGATCTGCAGTTGCCTGGATACAAATGGCCAGAGCCTCTCTCACGGATGGGCTGCTCTACAAGTTTATTAACACCCAGGCTCAGGAGTCGTGGCTGTGACTATTACTCAGCAATGCCAGACTGTTAGAGCGACGGGCTTAAAAAACAAAATCCAAACCAAGTGAAGTTTAAGATAGGAAGCCAGCGAGATGAAACAATGGGGGTCAACAAATGATGGGTGTTGAGTAACGCACAGGGGTAAAGAGTTAAGCAGATCGGCGAAGGAGACGCATGCTGTCTGCTGTGCCACACAACATCATCACATCTGGTCACTCCAACACTCAATAAAGCTTCACGTCTGCTCAAACGTTGGATACTTCCTCCATCATTCCATCTCCACCAATCTCCTCGCCTTATACATACACGCTGGCTGACACTCAAAGACATACTAGCATCCTAACACACAAACACACATGCACAAACAGACATACATACACACGTGCAGTCATACAGACATACACACGCGTGCATACTCACGCACACACTCACACACACACACTCACACACACAGTCAGACATATACCCAGAAGTACACACAGTTGCACACATATACGTGCAAATACAAAGCACGCACGCACACACACACATTCTAACATTGACAATACTTCACTTTAAACCTCAGGGATAGATGATGATAATGATGATGATGATGATGATGATGATGATGATGATACTACTTTAATGCCACTTTTTGTACCTCGCTAGGTGCAGTGAAATTCTTTGTTTATGCATACAAAGTACACAAAAGAGTCAGCACAAAGGCGCCAACAAAGTTACAAAAAAAATAATCACCCCTTCCCCATCCCCCCCACTGGGACCCCTTAGTTCTTCACGACTAAGGGCGGCACGGTAGCGCAGCGGTAGAGTTGCTGCTTTACAGCGAATGCAGCGCCGGAGACTCAGGTTCGATCCTGACTACGGGTGCTGCACTGTAAGGAGTTTGTACGTTCTCCCCGTGACCTGCGTGGGTTTTCTCCGAGATCTTCGGTTTCCTCCCACACTCCAAAGACGTACAGGTATGTAGGTTAATTGGCTGGGTAAATGTAAAAAAAAAATTAAAAAAATTGTCCCTAGTGGGTGTAGGATAGTGTTAATGTACGGGGATCGTTGGGCGGCACGGACTTGGTGGGCCGAAAAGGCCTGTTTCCGGCTGTATATATATGATATGATGATATGATATGACTCCCCCCACACTGGGACCTCTTAGTTCTCTACGGCTCCCCCCACACTGGGACCCCTTTGTTCTCTGCGGCCTGGTTCTGGTAGGGGCAATATTTATAGATTGAGCTTGTAGCTAAGGGTGGGATATACTTTGGGATCACAAGATGTTGGGTGCTGGAATCTTGCGCAAAAAAAAACAAACTGCTGAAGGGACTCAGTGGGTCAGAGAACAAAGAAGAGTGACCCGGCCCCAGTAAAGGGGGGCCCGCCGAGAATGAAGAGGGACCACTGCGACTACAGTGAACACTTTGTAACTTTGTCAGCGCCCTACACATGGCGACTCTTTGCATACCTGGCGTATGGTTTCTAAAACAAAGAATTTCAATGTGACAATAAAGAACCAATCGTTCATTCAAGTCCAATTCTCCTGCACCTTATTGGGGAACATTGGATGTGTAGCAAACAAGAAGACAGTCGTCGCTGGCAAAAGGATGGAGATATCAGGGAATCGATTTTTGACAGAGATCAAAATCGGTTGCTTCAGTTTTCCGAATATTCAGTTGAAGGAGATTTCTGCTTATCTAATACAGGATGTCAACAACAAACGTGGAAAATAATGAGTATATTTTAAACCACTTAACTACATAGAATATATTTCCAATCCTTGTATTAGCAGCACAATATCAATTTAAAATCCATATACCATCTGTCTGAAGTGTAAAGATAAACATGAAAGCATATTTAACATCCATGGCTCTCCAGCTGGAGTGTAGAGCATGCTTATTTTTTCACATTCATTCCTTTTTCAGGATTTGGTCGAACATTTATTGGCCATCCCTAATTACCCTTGAATTTATGATGGTAGAACACCACCTTGGGTTTCTGTGGTCCTTCTGTTAACATCATCAAGGACGAGCCGCACCCCAGCCATTCCTTCTTCTCCCCTCTCCCATCAGACAAGAGGTACAGAAGTGTGAAAACAAACACCTCCAGATTCAGGGACAGTTTCTTCCCAGCTGTTATCGGGCAACTGAACCATCCTACCAACAACTAGAGAGCAGTCCTGAGCTGCTATCTGTCTATCTTTGATTGGACTTTACTGGACTTTTATCCTGCACTAAACGTTATTCACATCCTTTACCGTGTATCTGTATACCGTGGATGGCGCGATTGCAATCATGTATTGTCTTTCCGCTGAATGGTTAGCATGCACCAAAAACCTGTCACTGTACCTCATCTTGGATACTTCCTCCATCAGTTCCTCTGAACGGCTTTCGGGAGCTCCAGCCATAGCAGCTTCGACCGCCACGAATCGGAAGGCTTGATCGACCCGTTCGCAGGACCTTCATCGCCCTGCGTGGCTCGGCCGCGGCACCTTCCATTGCCCGGTGGGGGCTCAGGACCTTCATCGGCCTGCTCGGCTCGGCCTGGGACCTTCCATCGCCCGGCGGGGGCTTCGGGAGTCGGGATCCTCGATCGCCTCGAGGCAGCAGTTTGACTGCCTGACCGCGGGAGAGGAACGGAGGAGGAGATAAGACTTTCCTTTGCCTTCCATCACAGTGAGGGTGTGCCTGGAGGAATCACTGTGATGGTTGTCTGTGTTAAACTTGTGTGGTTGTGTGTCTTGTGCTCTTTATTGTTTGTGACTGCATGGTAACGACAATTTTGTTCAAATTCACTTTGAATGACAATAAAAGCAATTTGATTTGATTTTGATTTGATTAAGCGTGACAATAAACTAAACTCAAACTCAAACTGATGCTATTGAGTAGAGGGGCCCATGATCTAGGCCCAGTAAATATGGAGGACCAGCAATGCATTTCCAAGCCAGGATGGTGTGCGACTGGCAGGGAACCCTGTAGATGTTGATGTCCCCATGCATCTGCTGCTCTTGGCCCTCCTGATACGAGAGGTTGCAGGTGTGGGAGCAGCAGTCAGAGAAGCTGAGTTACCACTTTGCGCTGCTAGTGAACAATTCAATATTTAGCATGGTGGATGGGGTGAGGCACAGATGGGCTGCTTTGTCATGGATATTGTTGAGCTTCCTGAGAGTTGCGGGAGCTGTGCTCATTCACGGAAGTGGAAAACATTCCAAACACACTCCTGACATCTGCTTTGCAGATGGTGGCGAACTCTGAGGCATTAACGAGTCACGTGTCATGGGATATCCAGCCTCTGATTTCCTCCCATCGTCACAGTTCATAGGTTCTTAAGTGATAGGAGCAAAATTAGGCCATTCGGCCCATCAAGTCTACTCCACCATTCAATCGTGATTCATCCATCTTTCCATCTCAACCCCATTCTCCTGCCTTTGCCCCACAACTCCTTACTAATCAAGATCCTGTCAATTGCCACCTTAAAAACATCAATTGACTTGGCCTCCACAGCCTTCTGTGACAATGAATTCAACAGATTCACCACCCACTGACTAAATAAATGAGTACAGTAATTATATGGCTGGCACAGTTAAGTAACGAGTGAATGGTGGCCACTGGGATGTTGATGGTGATGGACTCTACAATGGTAAATCCACTGAGTAACACCTCGAGGGGAGGTGGCTACATTTTCTCTTGTTGGGATGGTCATTACTTGGCAACAGATGAGAGTCGCCATGTATTAGCCAATGGCCAAATGTTGCCAAGGTCTTGCTGCACACAGGCCTGGACTGCTTCATTCTCTAAGGCTCTGGGAAAGGACGGACCATTATGCATTCATCAGCGTTCATCCCTATTTCAGTTTTTGTTTAGTTTTAGAGATACAGTGTGGAATCAGGCCCTTCGGCCCACCGAGTCTGTGCCGATTAACAATCACCCCGTACACTAGTTCTATCATACACCCTAGGGGCAATTTACAGAAGCCAATTAACCTACAAACCTTTGAATGTTGGAGGAAACCAAAGCACATCTTTGAATGTTGGAGGAAACCGGAGCACCCGGAGAAAACCCACGCAGTCACAGAGAGAACGTGCATACTCTATACAGACAGCACCTGTAGTCAGGATCGTACCCGGATCTCTGGCACTAGGGACCAACTCTATCACTGCATCTCTGTGCCGCCCTAAATGGCCTTACGATAGAAGAACAATTGTTATGAAACGCATTGCCAGTCTGAAGTATATTTAAACAATTGTAGCAATTGTGTCGAGCAAAATGGGCAGTTTAGCTTAGTCGTGTGTACCTAGGTACAGTGAAAAGCTTTTTTGTTTGTTGCGTGGCATCCAGCATATGACATGTATATATGTCCTGTGCGGAGGGTATTTAAAATGCTTGTACCATACAGGATATATCTGAGATCCATACACTATTGTGTGAAATATATTTGATGCCCCTTTGCAATGTGGCACAGTGGCGTAGCGCTAGTGCTACTGCCTTACAGCACCAGAGACCCGGGTTTGATCCTGACTAAAGGTGCAGTCAGTACGGAGTTTGCACATTCTCCCCGTGTCTTGCGTGGGTTTTCTCCGACATCTTTGGTTTCCTCCAACACTGCAAAGACGTACAGGTCTGTAGGTTAATTGGTTCGGTGCATGTGTAAAATTGTCCCTAGTGTGTGTCGGGTAGTGTTAATGCGTGGGGATCGCTGGTCGGTGTGGACTGAAGGGCCTATTTCCGCGCTGTAGCTCTAAACTAAACTAAATTAAACTATGTTTGTGATGCATATATTTTCTGTTGGGAAAATATTTCATGAAAGGGAATCAAGAGATATGGAGTTAGTGAAGGAAAGTGCCTTCAAAGTGGCTCATTGAAAAGCAGATCAGGCATGAGAGACTGAATGGCTTACTTCTAATTCTAATTCTTACATTCTGCTGGAATAAAAACCCAGTCTCACCTGCTTGGAGAATACTTAAGACATAGCACAGCTTAGATGATAATTAGATATTTATAGTCATTATGTTAAATGAGTGAAACGTAATTAAAATTCACACATCACCAGTATATATATATATATATATTTTATTTTTTTATATTTATTCAAATATTAAAATATTAAAATAGTATTTACATGACAATAAAACAAAACAGAACCCAGCACCATGATGCAAGACAAACAATAAACTATGATGCAACAATCTTATAATCCTTGTCAAGGATGCATTCAACCCCCCGCGGCGCCCAGCGGTCCCGGAAATCCCCCAGGGTACCCATGGACAGTGCGTAGTCCCTCTCCAACACCACCCCGGCACGGACGTAACCCCGGAAAAGGGGCAGGCAGCTGGCTCGGGCAGAGCCCTCTTCCGCCTGGCGCCGTGACTCAAGGATGGCCAGCTTGGCCAGGCCCAGGAGCAACCCAACCAGGATGTCCTCGGCCCCACCCTCTCCCCTACGCACAGGGTGTCCAAAGATGAGGACGGTGGGTGAGAAGTGCAGCCAGCAGGCAAGGAGCAGCCCCTTTAGATACTGGAACGGGGGCTGCAACCTCACGCGCTCCATGTACACGCGGTGCACAGACTCACACACTCACACACTCCATGTACACGCAGTGCACAGACTCACACTCATGTACACGCGGTGCACAGACTCACACACTCATGTACACGCGGTGCACAGACTCACACACTCATGTACACGCGATGCACAGACTCACACACTCATGTACACGCGGTGCACAGACTCACACACTCCATGTACACGCGGTACACAGACTCACACACTCCATGTACACGCGGTACACAGACTCACACACTCCATGTACACGCGGTGCACAGACTCTTCCAGTCCGCAGAAGTGGCAGGGAGTCTGCGAACCACGCAGAGTATAATTTAGATGTTTAAGTTTGGAGTCTATTTAGGATATACTTTTTTGAATGTATTCAAAATCCATGTACCAACTCAGTGGAGTACATTTTGGATGTACTGTGTAGAATGTATTTAAAGTCTACAGTATATTAAAACCCTTTTACGATACGGAGTACATTTAAAACCAATGTACAATCTGTATGGAGTACATTTAAGAGCCTGTATTGAACATATTTACAATTCACATACTATCTATGTGGTGCATGCTTAAAACCTTTGAATTGTGTATTTAAAATCCATTTATTATTTGTGAATATTATATTTAGAACCTTTGCATTATCATTTACTGCCTGTCTGCATATTTAAAACCCTTGTGCTGTGCAGGGCATAATTAAGATTCATATGCTACATGCCCAGATTATATCTAAGACAACAATATTAACAGTGCAGATTATATTTAAGCCTTCTGCTCCTTTGATCTGGAGTTCCATCTTGTTTGGCAAACCCAAGGTTAAATGTTGAGGGATGCAACTCGATGTTCTTCTGCATTGTTGAAGGAAATTAGTGGAGTGGGCTGTCAAAGACTGGCTGGTCCCATGTTATTTGCTGGTAAGTGCAAGGTGATGAGGGTCGGTAAAGTGCCTGTGCGTGGGTGAGACGTGGCCACATCTCCCGGGGGGAGGTGGGATGCTTTGCAGATTACCCCGTGCCAGGCGAAAATTGGAGAAGTGCTCGAAAAGAAATTCTAATGCAAGGGCAGCTGCTCACTGGCCATGTGAGACTTTTAACTCACAGATTCACAGACTGATAACTCACTCGCGTCCTGAGCCCCCTGCTGAGGTACCCAGCTCTCCAAAGTCGCAGGTTCAGATCTGATCTTTGCGACATTAGCAACACTCGCCCTGTCATCATCCTTGAGAAGAGATTTGCCAGGCCTCTCATACCCAATCACTGTTAGGTCTCATCCCTGCTGTTGATGTGACTGGAGGGGAGGTGTGGTGTCCATGGGATGGTAGCTGGTTCAATGATTCGATGGTTCAATGGTTCTTTTTATTATCACATGTACTGAGGTACACTGACGTTCTTTTATTGCGTACGGATGTAACATCGTTGCCGTCCCCTTATCCCCTATTAAGTACAGGATGCATAGAAACAGCCCACAGTATCCACCTGCAAGAGCCCACCAGGTATTGGAGCCATTTTCAAAGTCCCAGCCGCAGATGGCCATAACAAAGAAACATAGAAACATAGAAACATAGAAAATAGGTGCAGGAGTAGGCCATTCGGCCCTTCGAGCCTGCACCGCCATTCAATATGATCATGGCTGATCATCCAACTCAGTATCCCGTACCTGCCTTCTCTCCATACCCCCTGATCCCTTTAGCCACAAGGGCCACATCTAACTCGCTCTTAAATATAGCCAATGAACTGGCCTCAACTACCTTCCGTGGCAGAGAATTCCACAGATTCACCACTCTCTGTGTGAAAAAAGACTTTCTCATCTCGGTCCTAAAAGACTTCCCCCTATCCTTAAACTGTGACCCCCTTGTTCTGGACTTCCCCAACATCGGGAACAAACTTCCTGCATCCAGCCTGTCCAACCCCTCAAGAATTTTGTACGTTTCTATAAGATCCCCCCCTCAGTCTTCTAAATTCCAGCGAGTACAAGCCGAGTCTATCCAGTCTTTCTTCACATGAAAGTCCTGCCATCCCATACCGGCCCATTGCAGCCATTGCCTCGTCCAACGAACCGTCGTCTCTCTCCTCGCCAGAGCACCTTAAACCTTTGTGCCCTGGGGGCCCTCCCGCAGCCGATCTTGAGCGCTAGGAAGGTAAGTCCCTTGGTTCTTTCTTACCGGCCTTTTGTCCTTCCAGCTCTGATGGCCTCTCCACTGAGGTCAATGCTCATCTTCTGCGTATCCTTGACCATGGCAGCAAACACCAGCCAATCCCTTATCCCAGCAGGGCAGTTCCTGCTCTGAAGGATCAGTCTCAACAATGTCAAAACAAACATGTTCATGGAGGCAGAAAGCAGTTGATGAACAAACTGCCTTAAATCCATGTTTTTGCAACTTTTCTTTCTTCTTTGCTTGTGAGATTTTCTTTTCGTTCTTTTATGATAAAGTGCTATTTATGAGGGCGTGCAGCGTAGGTTTACTAGGTTAATTCCCAGAATGGCGGGACTGTCATATGTTGAAAGACTGGAGCGACTAGGCTTGTATACACTGGAATTTAGAAGGATGAAAGAGGATCTTATCGAAACGTATAAGATTATTAAGGGGTTGGACACGTTAGAGGCAGGAAACATGTTCCCAATGTTGGGGGAGTCCAGAACAAGAGACCACAGTTTAAGAATAAGGGGTAGGCCATTTAGAACTGAAATGAGGAAAAACTTTTTCAGTCAGAGAGTTGTGAATCTGTGGAATTCTCTGCCTCAGAAGGCAGTGGAGGCCAATTCTCTGAATGCATTCAAGAGAGAGCTAGATAGAGCTCTT
Source organism: Rhinoraja longicauda (assembly GCF_053455715.1). Classification (NCBI taxonomy): domain Eukaryota; kingdom Metazoa; phylum Chordata; class Chondrichthyes; order Rajiformes; family Arhynchobatidae; genus Rhinoraja; species Rhinoraja longicauda. Next base: position 12,050,304 of record NC_135973.1, read on the forward strand.
AAGGATAGTGGGGTCAGGGGGTATGGGGAGAAGGCAGGAACGGGGTACTGATTGAGAATGATCAGCCATGATCACATTGAATGGTGGTGCTGGCTCGAAGGGCCGAATGGCCTCCTCCTGCACCTATTGTCTATTATCTATTGTCTATTCTAAGGCAAAAGAGCTGAGAACAAAAACAAAAATATCAGGATTTGGGAGAACAGCCAGAAAAAGGGAATATATCCCAAATGAGGAATTTATTTGCAACGAGTCAATAAGTCAATTTTTGTTGATGCTAAAATGGTCACATGCAGATTTTTGCAGGTGGTTTACACCCACTCAGTTGTACAAAAAGGAATAGAGGCATGCAGGAGGATTCACTGAATCATCTCAGAAACTCATGGGGATGTTCTCAGGCAGTTGACAGTTATCGGGAACGACTTACAAATTTAGCGCTGAAGATTACTTGGGATTTTTAATCTTGGGTGATATGACCCTCTTCAAGTTTCGCTATAACTCTTAGAGAGCAGGAGCTTTATTGAAGCTTTTAAAATAGAACCCACTGTCCAACAAACCCCAAGATTCCGATGTTAGAAGTCTGATTGTGATCATCTAGTGATTGAATTGCCATTTGTGAATTGTTACTGGTGTGCTGACATTTCATTCCTCAGTCTTCTGGTTTCCATGGCACCAAGTTTACTTCATTGTAAAATATTTATTGAAGGTACAGGGAGTACTGGTGTGTGAGACTGAGGACTGCCAAGCTCCAGACAGACAGAGAGGACCAAGTCTCTGTGGAAACGAATCCCGTGGAATTGGTGGGGTAGCAGGTCAGACCCCTCTGGGACTCCAGCCATTGTGAAGTCTAATTCGGCTGAAGTCTGGTGAGGACGTGCACTGCGATTGTGCCTGCCTGCCCCAGTGAGACTATCTCAGGCCACCAGCACAAGTGTGTCAGAGCGGAGGTGTGCCCTGTGTAAGGGCCAAAGAGTCATCAGTGAAACTGAACCCCCTGTCCAATTTTAGCACCAAAGTGTGTATAATGTTAATATGTTCTTGGAGCAGAATAAGGCCATTTGGCCCATCAAATCTACTCCACCATTCAATCATGGCTGATCTATCTTTCTCTCTCAACCCCATTTTCTAGCAGATAGACTCAAAATGCTGGAGTAACTCAGCGGGACAGGCAGCGTCTCTGGAGAGAAGGAATAGGTGAAGGAATGGAAGGAAAGGGAAACGAGAGATATAGACAGTGATGTAGAGAGATATAGAGCAGGAGGAATCAGAGGGGGAGCATCTCTCGTTTCCCTTTCCCCTGACTAGTCTGAAGGGTCTTGACCCGAAATATCACCTGTTCCTTTTCTCCAGAGATGCTGCCTGTCCCACTGAGTTACTCGAGCATTTTGTGTCTATCTTTTGTTTGAACCAGCATCTGTGGTTCCTTCCCACCCATTCTCTCGCAGTCTGAAGAAGGGTCTCGACCCAAAACGTCACCAGTCCCTTTTCTACCAGAGATGCTGCCTGACCCGCTGAGTTACTCCAGCATTCTGTGTCTATCTGCGGTGTAAATCAGCATCTGTAGCTCCTTCTTGCACAATCGGAGTCAGCGAGTGGCCAGTGAAAAGTAAGGAGTGGACACACTTGTTTCGGTGCCACAAGCATTCCTCAGCCTTTGCGGTAACGATTGACTCCACGATGGTCACAGACTGAGGGCCATGGACTCTTGCACTCCAAAGAACACGTTTGCATAGCACCAGACCTGGGCGAGGGACTCAGGCTTTGACGTCAACCGGCTTTATGAGCTCCTCAGTGAGTCTAATTAATAATCCATTTGCATGAATTATTATTACAGATTCAGAACCCTTTCAGTCTTTACAACAGATGTAAATTACACTGAATGGAACAGATTTATTGTTAATGTTATTCTGCTGCGAGATGCAAATAGAACAACAAATCTGATAACCATCTTTCTATTATTCTCCATCAGTTTAACAGTGGAACAAGAGGCCCTCAGGGCTCAGTATACTGAGGCCCCTTCACACATTTGCCCCAAACCTGGAACTTGCTCCCCAAGCTCTGGGCAACTCCAAGAAAGTCCTATGGGGCTTGGAAGGTTTCGTCTCACATTCACCAGATTTTAAGGAACGGCTGCCTAAGTGGTGCTCCCTGAGTTTAATCAGATCAAAGGGAAGGGGATTAGGATGTTTAAAAATGCCAGAAGCTTTCAATAATGGAGATGAGGAGAGACTGTTTACTTCCCTTGAGGAAATCATTCGCAGGATAATGAAGGGCCTAGATGGAGTGGATGCGGAGAGGATGTTTCCAGTAGTGGGAGAGTCCAGGACCAGGGGGCACAGCCTCAGAGTAACAAAATGGCAATGAGGAGGAATTTATTTAGCCAGTGGAATTCATTGCCACCGATGGCTATCGAGGCCCTATTTTAAAGTGGAGACTGATAAACTCTTGATTAGTAAGGGCATCAAAGGTGAGGGGATAAAAACAGGAGAATGGGGTTGAGTGGGAAAGATAGATCAGCTGTGATCGAATGGCAGAGCAACCTCGGTGGGCCAAATGACTTAATTCTGCTCCTGTGTCTTATGATCTCATGGACTTAGATCGAAAAGGAGGAGACATGTTCATTTAGTGGAGAAATCAGGGGACAGGCAGAATACATTTGGAAAACACAAAGTGGCTAGAGTAACCTAGTGGGTCAGACAGCATCTCTGGAGTACTTGGATAGGTGACATTTCAGGTTGGGACCCTTCTTCAGACTGAATAAATCTGGAATTCCCTTTCACAAGGGACGGTAATTACTGGGTCAGCTGAACTTAGTGAGACTGAAACAGACGGATTATTGAGCAGTGCGGGTATCTTTTACAGGTAAAAGGCACTGAGGGCAGATCAGCCAATATCTATTGCTTGGCAGAGCAGGCACCTGGCACAGAATAGTCACCCTTCACTGTGTAGGAAGGAACTGCAGATGCTGGTTTAAACCGAGATAGACACAAAATGCTGGAGTAACTCAGCAGGACAGGCAGCACTCTGGATAGAAGGCATGGGTGATGCTTCGGGTCGAGACCCTTCTTCAGAGTGAGAGTCAGGGGAAAGGGAGACACAGAGATAAGGAAGTGTCCTTCACGGAAGCCACCCTATACTCCTGTTCCCCCATTCCACACTCCTGCTGTGTTTACTTTCCATTAACAAAGTGTACAAAATCATGAGAGGAATAGATCGGGTAGATGCAGAGTCTCTTGCCCAGAGTAGTGGAATTGAGGACCAGAGGACATAGGTTGAAGGTGAAGGGGAAAAGATTTAATAGGAATACGAGAGGTGACCTTTCCACACAAAGGGTGGTGGGTGTATGGAACAAGCTGCCAGAGGAGGTAGTTGAGGCTGGGACTATCCCAACGTTTACAGGCACATGGATAGGACAGGTTTGGAGGGATCAGGTGGGACTAATGTGGCTGGGACATTGTTGACCGGTGTGGGCAAGTTAGGCCGAAGGGCCTGTTTCCACACTGTATCACTCTGTGACTCAAACCTTGTTTACTTTCACAATGTGACCTATTATACAGACAGAAGTGTCTGAATCCCATCTTGTTGTGACATCAGTGCCTCACACACAATCTATCTATCACCTTCCACTACAGTCGCTGGTGTAAAATAGAACGCCTTTTCCACATAGTTGCCACACCATAGAAGCTATTGCCAAAAGGTACAGGCTGGTAATGCAGGGGCCTCACAATGCAGGGGCCTGCAACATATGTAATATTTAACTGCTGTGTCGTTTCAACATGTAGTTTAGACATCTGATTCCGTGCTTAAAATTGTGCACTGACCTTTCATATTCTCAGATTTGTAAATGCTAATGTTTTAATTATTCTGTTAACTGAATATTTTAACATCTCATTACTCAGTAACCACAAGATGGTATTCTAGTGTAAATGTCACCCTTATGATCCTTAATGAAACGGAAATAGCATAATTATTCATTAAAATAGACAGTATTCCTTCAAAATAAATCATTCATTTGTACATTTGCACTAATTTTAATCAATCTCCGTTAGGTGTTAGTCTCGAAGAAAAGTTTTCAAAGTATTGTTTTATCAAGCACTTGTCTGGATCAGATAGAGCCACCACCCATTCTTCTGTTGGCTCTCTCACGGCTGGCACAGAGTGAGGCTTAGATATGGAGTAAAGCTCCTCTTCTACCGCGCCCTGTCAAACACTCCAACGCAGCTAAAGCATGAGTTAGTGTGCAGTCTGTGGGCTCTTTTGTGCTGCGGCTTTAGACTTTATCCTTTCGAGATACCGACCAGCGAACACCCCTTGCACTAGCACTATCCTACACACACTGGGGACAATGTACAATTTTACCGAAGCCAATTAACCTACAAACCTTTCCGTCTTTAGGTGGTGGGAGGAAACCGGAGCACCCGGAGAAAACACATGCGGTCACAGGGAGAACGTACAAACTCCGCGCAGACAGCATCCGTAGTCAGGATCGAACCCGGGTCTCTGTCGCTGTAAGGCAGCAACTCTACCGCTGTGCCACTGTTCCACCCTTTCCTCCCACATCCCAAAGATGTGTAGGATTGTAGGTTAATTGGCCTCTGTAAATTGCACTGAGTGTGAAGGATGCGAAAATCGGATAGTGCGAACAGGTGATCGATGATAGACGTGGACTTGGTGGACCGAAAGGCCTGTTTCCATTCTGTAACTTTCAATCAATCAATCTCTACCTTGGTTGCTTCTTAAGCCTCTTCATTCGTGTCCCTGCTTCACCTGGTTTCACGTCCTGCCCCAAACTGACTTTCTGTAGATGCCATAGCTGTCCTTTTATCTTGCTGACTCGTTTGAAGTCACAGATTCACTGCACTGACCTTCTCCAGGGCTTTCAACCCTGCTGTGTCCATTTTCCGTCGGTTATGCGCCACTCTGGCTACAATGTATTGGGTTGACATAAATATATGACCATATCCAGTCTGAGTTCCCTCATGGGATCTTTGGAGCCATCGAACTGTCTCCATTCAGCATTTTTGTAAACATTAAACGTTTTGGCGACACTGAGCACTTCTCCAGAACTTTCCTTCATTCCTTTACCCCTTACATAGAAGGACGGTTTTTCAGGCCATCGATTCAATGCTTGTTTACAGAAAAATCCCTAGTCACGCACCAAGCGGAAGAGGGCTCTGCCCGAGCCGGCTGCCTGCCCTGTTTCTGGGGTCACATCCATGCCCGGGTGGTACTAGAGAGGGACCACGTGCTGTCTACAGGCGACCTGGGGGATTTCGGGGACCGCTGGGCACCACGTGGGGTGGAATGCATCCTTAATAAGGATGGGGAAATAGTGATTTGAGAAAAAATTGTTTTACTTAGACTGTGGTGGTGGTGGGGTTTGTTTTAAATCATTTAGTATTGTACATATTATGTGTAAATAATTGAATAAATCATTTTTTGTTTTTAAAAAACGGAAAAATCCCATATCCCGCTAATTTTCCCTGTAACCCATTGTCCCCACATTCCCATCAACTCTCCCCAGATTCTACCCCTCAGTTACATTCAAGGGGCATTTTTTTTTACACAGTGGTTAATTAGCCCGCCAGCCCACACATCTACTCCATCCCCAGAAACACGTTCTCGGCACATTGCCACTCGGTGTAAAAAACTTGCCCCACGCATTTCCTTGACAGATTCCCCTTCTCACCTTAAAGCCATGCTCTCTGGTATTTGGCGTTTCCACTCGGGAAAAAGATTCAGGGTTAGAGAGTGAAGTGGAGTTAGTGAAAGAAAATAACTGCAGATGCTGGTACAAATCGAAGGTATTTATTCACAAAATGCTGGAGTAACTCAGCAGGTCAGGCAGCATCTCAGCAGGTTCACAAAATGCTGGAGTAACTCAGCAGGTTCACAAAATGCTGGAGTAACTCAGCAGGTTAACTCAAGGAAATGTTAGTGTTATAATTAAAAACTAAAGCCATGAGAACAAACATGAAGAGTTCAAAGACCAAATCAGTGCACGCAAGCAGACGAGACTGCAGATCTGTCACAAAGCGAGGAAGACGCGTAGTGTCACACTCATCACCACGTAGGGATAATAGGGGCGTGTTGTGAAAGCCTCCATCTGCTTCATGAATGATCTTCAGGGAATGAAGTCCACCATCCCTACCTGGTCTGGCTTATCTTATACACCGATCAGCCAAAACATTATGGCCACTGACAGGTGAAGTGAATAACATTGATTATCTTGTTACAATGGCACCTGTCAAGGGGTGGGGTATATTAGGCAGCAAGTGAACAGTCAGTTCTTGAAGTTAATGTGTTGGATGCAGGAGAAATGGGCAGGAGTAAAGACCTGAGCGACTTTGACAAGGGTCAAATTGTTAAGGCCAGCCGACTGGGTCAGAGCATCTCTGAAACGGCAAGGCTTCTGGGGTGCTCCCGGTCAGCAGTGGTGAGTACCGACCGACAGTGGTCCACAAACTGGCGACAGGGTGTTGGGTGCCCAAGGCTCATCGATGCGCGAGGGCAACAAAGGCTATCCCGTCTGGTCCGAACCGACAGAAGGTCTACGTCGGCACAAGTCACAGAAAATTTTAATGATGGTCACGGGAGGAATGTGTCACAATACACAGTGCATCGCACCCTGCTGCGTATGGGGCTGCACACGGAGAACCAACAGCATATCAGGCAGGTGGTCATAATGTTTTGGCTCATCAGGTCATAATGTTTTGGCTGATCGGTGTATAACTCCTGGTCCACCAATGTGTTGACTCACACTTGCCTCCCCAGATGATGGATCAATAAGAAATTTGGAAGAAATTTGGAGCAACACCTATGTCTCCCGAATGAATAAATGAAAAAGAAAACCCAGTGGAAATTTCCCGGATTGCATGAATCCTGGGATGCCTTTTTGTGGGCATTGTCCATCCACTCTGAAGTTTAACCCTCCCTCTTTAGTACCCATGGATCTCACACTCCAAGATACAAGGTGTAATCACATTCCATGAAACAACTCTAAGTGACAGTGGAGAACTTAGTTCAAATGACCCAGCAACAGCTGAGCTGGAATGGAAGTTCCTAATGTGCTTTTTGGCGATTTCGAGACTAGGATTAATAGATTTTCATTGAAGTAATTGACAGGGGATGAGGGATGTGATGGCCCTGATTTAGAGGTTGAATGTTGTTCTCAGCTCTGCTGATGGGCTCGATTGAGCTGCCTGATTTTCCCAGTTTGGGGAATGTGTTGTCACATTTTGCAATGCAGATCGTCCTCGCTGCGAACATGAGACGTACAATTCTCTTCACTTCCCCCACCTACTGTCTGGACAGGGTCGGAAGTGCTGGCCAGAGGGACACAGCTCACCCAGTGGCGGAGAGAATTACCCGTGAAAAAACTGAGCAAATTGCCATGGTGCCACTGAAATAACCTGAATTATCACAAAAAAACAAAGGGTTGAAAGAGTCTCATTATTTCAAAATAATTGAACGTCTGAACAAGGATCAACTGTACTCGCATTTTGATTCAAATATCAGTTCAAATAATTGCAGTCTATCATCGACCATCACTGAGATCCTGACAGAGATAAAAGACGAGCTTTGCTCTGCTGCATAATGTGGAAGGGAAATGCAACAAGGGATTTCGCTGCTCACCATGTCTTTGAATTAGCATCAAAGTGTATCTTGGATTCATAAGGAGATGTTTATTATTAACTTTTTTGTTTTGAGCACTATTTCAAAAGGAAATATTAAATCAGAGCAGATAATGATGGTCGTTTCATGTTTGTCCTTGCAATAACTATTGAGCAGGAGGAGATGAGGGTGGGGGGGGGCAGGGTCAGGTAAAAAAATAAAGGAAGGAAGATAAAAGAAAGGAGTGGGTGATATTTCCAGGTGAAAAGAATCTGGAGACAGGCAAGGCCATCCATTCTCCTCTGCTTTGCGAGTGTGTTGTATTGAGCCCTTTGTGGAATCCACCAGGGAGGATATGGGCGTGAGAGGGGTGATGATGCCAGGCACTGAGTGTGGGAGCACTCAGATCAGCCTCCCTGTACGAAAGCCAGATCACTATCTTTTGCTCAGATGCTCAGTCTGTCAGCAGTGACCACTCTGAACTGATCACAGGGGGCAAGGTCAACTCGCAGCAAGAGTGAGGACGAAGGGTCTCGACCCCGAAACGTCACCCATTCCTTCTCTCCAGAGATGCTGCCTGACCAGCGGAGTCACTCCTGCATTTTGTGAAACCTTCGATTTGTACCAGCATCTGCGGTTATTTTCCTACACAAGAGTGAGGCTATGTTCATTATCAACTGGCCCGACCAATTTTCTGGAGTGCCGAAGCAGGACAGGCAGCATCTCTGCGAGAGAAGGAATGGGTGACGTTTCAGATGTCCAATCCGTCACACGTTCCTTTTTGGGTCAGGACCCTTCTTCAGACTGATTGTAGTAGGAGGGGAGAAAGTTGTAAGAGAAGTGGGACGGGACAAAATCTGGCAATAGACAATAGGTGCAGGAGTCGGAAGAAGGGTCTCGACCCGAAACGTCACCCATTCCTTCTCTCCCGAGATGCTGCCTGACCTGCTGAGTTACTCCAGCATTTTGTGAATAAATACCTTCGACAGGTGCAGGAGTAGGCCATTTGGCCCTTCGAGCCAGCACGTGAGAGATGGATATCGTTCAGGAGGGGTTTTGACTGGCAGATGGTTGGACAAAGATGATAAGGCAGGAACTGTGAGATAAGGTTAAAAGAGACACGAATTATGAAGCTAGAGGAAGAAATATGGGCGGAAGGGGACGGGTGGGAGAAGAAGGAGAGGGAGGAATGGATAAGCGTCCAAGTGCATTCTCCAGGAGAACCCTCTCTTCATCAGTACACAGAACTGAATATTGGTTATAAAAAGTGAAGCCTCATGAAATATATCTGCCTGCTTTTTCTAGCCTGCCTAGCAGTCACCCAGACCATTGCTGCTGCCTGCATTCTCCTGAAATGTGCAATCCACTGTGCAGATGGACTGTGATATTAAAAAAAAAAAGAAAATAAACTTTATTCAGGATAAAAAATATGTACAAGAACTGTGCAAAATTCCACCAACATTCTCCACAGCTCTACATACATTTGTTGCCGTTATATTTGGCAGTATTCCCAAAAACCATAATCATATCTGGCAATAGACACAAAAATGCTGGAGTAACTCAGCGGGACAGGCAGCATCGCTGGATAGAGGGAATGGGTGACGTTTCGGGTCGAGACCCTTCTTCAGACCCGACCCAAAACGTCACCCATTCCTTCTCTCCAGAGATGCTGCCTGTCCTGCTGAGTTACTCCAGCATTTTGTGTCTATCTTTGGTGTAAACCAGTATCTGTACTAGTTCCTTCCTACACATTACACTCGGCCCCCTGAGGTAATATCCCTTCCCTCATTTGAGAGGTGTCTCCACCAAACCTGCCACTGGTGTGAGGCAACAGAAGGACCCTGGACTGTGGTGATATGAGCTGCTGATCAAGCTCCAAGAGCTGTAGCTGAAGTCTGGCCAAGTGATGACTCTTCCTTCACCTTTTTAGCCCAGCATACAGGATGTGACCTGTAGTTCCTCCCTGCTGTGGGATGTATATTCAATGGGTCTGATGTATTCAGTCATGCCGTTATTTATTAGATTAACTCACTAAGCAGAAACTAAAAATAAGCATCTTCCACGCACTTCACCTAAATGCCCACTCACCAAAATATATCCTGCTGTCCTCTGTAGAGTCTATAGTGGCCTCCTGCATTTTTTACTACATATATTGGGAAATGTGTTTATTCTGGTTGTAATCAGCCACGGTAGAAATAATGAACTACAGATGCTGGTTTATATCAAAGATACACACAAAGTGCCGGAGTAACTCAGTGAGTCAGGCAGCATCTCTAACTCTGACTCATATCTGAAGAATGGTCCAGACCTGAAACGTCACCTCTCCTTTTCCTTTAGAGACGCTGCTTGACCCGCTGAGTTACTCCAGCACTCAGTGCCTATCCCCGATAGTAATTGGCTGGTAACCAGTTCTCACTAGTCACCTTTATTTGCAGGAAACATAAGTCACTGGATGTTTCCAAGATAGAGATAGGTCGATTCTTGATTAGTATGGGTGTCAGGGGTTATGGGGAGAAGGCAGGAGAATGGGGTTAAGAGGGAAAGATAGATCGGCCATGATTGAATGGCGGAGTAGACTTGATGGGCCGAATGGCCCAATTCTGCTCCTATCACTTTTGAAAATTGCTTACCCTAGACTAAAAATGTAAAAGTCCAACATTAATTACCAAACATTAACAGCAAAACTTAGCAAAAACCTAGTAAGCGACGAAACCTCGAAAATCCTTCCAATCAAAATCTTGAGTGTTGTTCTCTGCAGTTGCTGCACTGTGGAATTGTGTTTTCAGCGACTCCGACTGGCTTGAAACAACAGTGGTCAGAACTACAAGAATGCCACCAATTTAGAATACATTTAATGCTGGACTGGTGCCGGTAATTGCCTGATCATGTGGATCTCTCAGCCTCTGCTGCCATTATTTCCTTCCTACTATTCGCAGCCACTGATTGATTATGTTTGTTGAAGAATGGGCAGAGAAGATTGCCGTTCTATTCCTCTGTCTTAAATAATGTAAACATTCAATATCCAATACATTTCTATCATCACCCAATATATTTTTCAAGCCTCCACTTTGTTTCTATTCACCTTGTTTCTTTAATTCAATTGCAAAATATCTTTGTGAGTATATATCCTTTCAAACCTCATTTCATGGTCCTTTTGTAGCTCTTACCGTTTGTTTTGTCACCTTTCGCTGTTTGCTCTTTCTCAGTAGCCTGGAACAACATTAGTTTCTTGTTATTTTAATGTCTTTTGTATTACTATTGTATCTCTTCATTTCCCTTCTGGCTTTTATTTTCATGGGTGGAAGGGTGTGCAATTAGAGCTCCTGCTAAAATGAATCATTTCCATATCACAAAGACTACTTTTGAATGCTTTCAACTAATTATTGTAATGTTAATCAATCAATGATTCAATTGTACTTTATTGTCCTGGGTACAGTGAAATTCTTTGTTTTTGCATACAATCCAGTAAGATCATACAGCAGACTTCACCCTGGCAGTACACAAAATGTCGCCATGTTTCTGGCGCCGGCAAAGTTTCAAAAGTTCTTAGTACAGTCTTATCTTCTGACAGCGGCGAGCCAGGTCTGTCCCTCTTAACTCTCGGCGTCGCCCCATTGCATCCCTCTCAGTAATCGACAGCCCTCCCCCGCCGAGTCCGCCTTTGTCCTGGGTGGCCCAAGCCAGAGATTCACGAATCTTTCACACTGGTATCGGGGTCTTTATTCCGTTGATTTCTTTGTTGTTTATCATACATTATCTATGTGCATTGTGTTGCAGGCCTGTAATGCTGCTGCAAGTCAAAATGTCATGGTTCTGCTGTCAGTACATGACAATTAAGCACACTTGACTTGGCTCAACAGATCAGTGGCACAGCGGTAGTAGAGTTGCAGTCGTACACCGCCAGAGACCCAGGTTCGATCAAGACTGCAGGTACAGAGTTTGTATGTTCTCACCGTTAGCTTGTGGGTTTTCTCTCGTTGCTCCTGTTTCCTCCCACATTCCAAAGGCGTGAAAGTTTGTCGGTTAGTTATTAATTTCCTTCTGTAAATTGTGCCCTGTGTGTAGGATAGTAGTGCACGGTTGATCGCTGGTTGGCGTGGACCCGTTGGGCCGAAGGGCCTGTTTCCACGCTGTATCTCTAAACTAAACTAACCCAACCCTCACCTCATTGCACCCATTTTCTTTTTAGTTCTAAGTCCTTGCGAACACACTATGGTTGAAAACTTAATCTACATCATAATCCACAAAAAGCCCTACATATTTCTGCATGAGTTTAATTAATGTCAGGTATTAATAAGATGTGGATTTTTGCAAAAATTGCATGCACTTTCACCAGTGTCCAAAACTGCCAATATCAACAATTGCACATTTGTTTATGGCGAGATTTTCAAATGATGTGGGTCTAGCCTCAGAGCCCTGCATCCTTTTGCCATTGAATGGCTTGCAGCTCCCCAGGGTCCTGACTTACAGTCTTTGATTGAGATGGTATGAATCTTGCAGCCAATCGATGGCTGTGGCATTTCCTCCTTTTCCATAGAACTCGGGCATGCTGTCAGTAAGCTGCCATTCACGTGGATTCTCTCAGCCTTGAATGGGGCGTTTAGCAGGTCGAATCACTTTAAAAAATGCACGTGTAAATGGGACACTTAATGTATTTTGTTCACAAAGTGAGTCATGGTTTTATGGAAGTGAGTTGAGCCTTTTGACGCTAATTTAATCATTATTAGAAATACGATTGAGCAAACCACACTTCCATGCCTTATTTTCTCGTTGAGTGCTGAACAGCCTGTCTCCTTGGTAACCAATGGCTTTGTGGATCCATTTGATGCTGAACTCTGCACTGTTTAGACTATCTCATCTGCCCAGCAACTAATTATACCTGGGAGGGTTTAGTGAGGTATGCACAGTGGATAGCGCTGCTTTCTCACGATCTGGGTTCAATCCCAGCCTTCGGCGCTCCGTGTGGTTTGCACACACTCTCCCTGAGATAGTGTGGGTTTTCCCTGGTCCACTCGTTTCCTCAGATTCCAAAGATGGGTAGCTTAAATTGGCTCTGTAAATTATCTCTTAGTGTAGGCTTCGACCCTTGCATTTGTTTGGCAGATACAACACTGATGAATTTAGAGAGTGCAGCAGCATGGATGAGCATGCTGACCAAAGTACAGTGGACCACTCAAGCTGGGGGAGTGAGAATGAAACTCATGGTGATAGGGACAGCGTGGATATTGGAATAAACAGGCTGTGCTGGCAACTCCATCTCATGGTCAAGGACATATCACCACAACCTAGGAGGGGAAAATCCAGCCGTCATGATCCATGTGGGAACACAAACAGACTATTCTGCTGAAGCATAGTGCCTAGATCTATTCAGCACAGGACAAAATAGATATTAATTCTACTAACTTCTACACAGGGTAGTGGACCTTTAGATTGACCTCCAGTCGCAAGAGTTGAGGCAGCTAACTGCATGACTGTCACTATTTCTTGTGCAGATATTGCTGATGGACTCTATTATAAAATATATACTGAGAGATGTTCACTTAGGGTATTCTTGAGGAGCAAGTTCCTCAGTTGACTGCGTGGGGTTTTCATGTTCTCCGTGACTGCAGATTTCCCAGGTACTCGTTTACTCACACCAATGGTGTGTAATAAAGTTGGAGTGTTGACGGGAACAAGGGGAAGAATAAAATGGGGGCTTGATGGTTGGCACAAACTCAAAGGGCCGAGGGGCCTGTTTCGTGCTGTGTCTCTCAAAGATGGAAGCCTCTTTTGGTATTGTGACAAGTTTGAACCGTGCACAAATGGAATAAAAATTGAGGGAGAGCAGCTGAGAATAATGAGATACTTAGGACCTGGATAGTACTTGAGCACACAACCCCAGGCTATTACTGAGGAGTCAGGGTATTACCTAAGACACAAAGATGAGACATTACAGAAGTGCAACTGTTGTTGCAGTAAATAATTATTGCAAAATCAATAACTTCAAAAATACAGGTTGAAAATATTAGATTTATCTGCTGATGTGGGTGTATCCAAAATATTTGGAGTTTGGGATATGGCAGGTTATTTTGAAGAGGGGTTGTCTGTAAAGGAAAACGTGGAAAATAAGAAGCAGATTGCAAGTGTATAACACTGACACCTTAAGGCCAATGAATGGGTGGCAAGAGACCAAGACCCACACTTATAACACACCAGAGAAGCTGGGGAGTGGGGTTGAAGAAAATAAAAGCAAACTGCTGGGAAATATACAAATTGGTGTGGCCAGATCTGTGTAGAGAAATTGAATTAACATTTCAGGTGAATGATTTGCGTTTTTGACCCACAGAAGCTAAATGAAGACCCTGCCATCCATGAAGTGCTGCAGTTGCTAGGATATATATGTTCACTGTAAATTTGCCCAAGGTCACTTCACATGGTATTGCCAGTGCATGCCAGGCCTTTCAACCAAAGGATGCACTTCAATGCAGACCTCAACGGAGGTTCATTTACACATACTTGTGGCAGGAGCCAGAATCTTACTATCCACCATAGCTCTGATCCAACACCTGCATCACAGAATGACTTTGTGTATTACTCAATTACAAATTGTTAATAATATCGTTATCCAACCGTGCTAGCTCAGGAAGAAGCCATCAGCCCCTCCCCCTACCCCAGGAGACAACACCAAAACAGCCCACACAGTCAGTTGAGGAGGACCCCAGAACTTTAGATTTTGTTTTATAACTAAATCCCTTAAGGAATGAGTTTGCATTGATTTCCCTACCCTAGGGCCAGGATAAGTTAGATATAAAAAAAGACAAAAACATACTCTCTTGATCCTTCAGCCACAGCAAATAAGACTACTCCTATTTACAGAGTTTATATATTTTCAAAATATAGCCCCAAAATAAAAAGACCACAGCATCATCTTCACACAACTTGGTTTTGTCACTAACCACAAGCCAAGATGTCTCTCAGACCCCCAGAAGCATGAATGAATGAATAAGTTTATTGGCCAAGTATGTGCATATACAAGGAATGTGCCTTGGTGCTCCGCTCACAAATGACAACACAAACATAGTTATCAATTAAGAATAAAGCATAAACACATCAAAACAATAAGGATACAACATTAGTCTAAACATGTGGGTGAAAATAAACCAGAGCAAAAAAGAAGCTATACTTTGGTTGAGTAGAACTACCACTCGTGGGGAAAAAAAGCAATTTTTATGTCTGGCTGTGGCTGCTTTGACAGTCCTGAGTCACCTTCCAGAGGGAAGTGCTTCAGAGTTTGTGGCCAGGGTGAGAGGGGTCAGAGATGATCTTGCTCGCTTGCTTCCTGGCCCTTGCAGTGTACAATTCGTCAAAGGCCCGGGGGGGGGGGGGGGGGGGGGGGCGAAGGTTGCAGCCAACAACCTTCTGTGCGAACGATCGGTTGCAGTCTCCGGATGTCATGCTTGGTGGCTGAGCCAAACCAGACCATGATGGAGAAGGTGAGGACGGACTCAACGATAGCAGTATAGAGTTGGACCATCATTGCCTGCGGCAGATCGTGTTTCCTCAGCTGCCGCAGGAAGTACATCCTCTGTTGGGTCTTTTTGACTGTGGAGTCGATGGTGGCCCCCCATTTAAGGTCCCTGGAGATGATGGTTCCAAGGAACTTAAATGACTCCACAGATGTGACTATGGTGTCGTTGATGGTGAGTGGGGGGGAGGGGGAGCTCTTCAAAAGTCTACAATTAGTTCTACTGTTTTAAGAGCATTGAGCTCCAGGTTGTTGTGATGGCACCAGATCGCCAGCTGTGTCACTTCCCGTCTGTAGGCAGATTCCTCCCCATCCTGGATCAGTCCAATCAGGATTGTGTCATCCACAAACTTGAGGAGCTTGACAGCGGAGTCTGTGGAGGTGCAGTCGTTGGTGTAGAGAGAGTAGAGAGGGGAGAGTACGCAGCCTAATCTAACGCATGCTTAGTAAGCAAGCATTAGATGAGAAGGCAGGGTTCTGAAATGCAGGAGGTTAAATGTTTGCTTCATCCCCATTCTTTAAACAAATGTCGATCCAACTCTACGGATGGAGAAACAGTGAGCATATTCTGCCTGTCAACCCTTAAGAGTCATACACTGTTAGAACAGGCCGTTGACCCAACTTGCCCATACCAACTATCATGTCCCATCTACACTAGTCCCACCTGCCGGCGTTTGGCCCAAATCCCTCTAAACATGTCCGATCCATGTACCTGCCGAAATGTTTCTCAAATGTTGCGCTACTACCTGCCTCAACTACCTCCACTGGCAGCTTGTTCCATACACCCACCACGCTCTTAATAGGAACCTGAGCGATAATATTTTCAATCTTTCCCCCTCCCTCACCTCAAACATATGTTCTCCGGTTCTTGATTCCCCGACTCTGCGCAAGAGACTTTGTGCGTCTACCCGACCTATTCCTCTCTTGACTTCGTACACACCTTGGGGTGGGGGGATCAGCAGAGCTATTGCCTCTTTGAAAAGAGCTTTAGAATTGGAACAATTATGCTCAACTGAGAAAAGCAGTGGAGCCCAGGAAGGAGTAACCACCAGAAACATTTTTGTACAAATCCTTTATTATTCTTATAGACACATAGGGACAAGAGGCTGCAAATAATAATATTTCACAGCCCATGGAGTCCAGCCCATTTCCTAGAGGAGTCACGATATTCCACAAAGACTCCCATATCTGCATCAACAGAGCCATGCACAAGATTTCATTTAAATGCAGACAGACAGCAATGGTATTACCATCCAGACATGCATTATGGAAATACAAAAGTCTTAGCGTTTTACAGCACTTACTCCTTATTAAAATAGAAGTGTTTATTTCTTTATAGTTCAACCATCAAAACTACAAATTGCGGAGAGATCCCAAAACTGGTTTGGATCGGGCATAGTCAGCGAGTACCTGGCTCAAGGTGATCAATACTCATTTCTGCAGCAGGTGCCAATGACAAGCAGCAAACAAAACCAGGATTGGAGGGAGGAGGAAAATAAACATAGTCTTCAGATGGTTCCTGGTGGAAAGGATACACTGGGACTTTATAAAACGAAAGCCCACCTTAAAGCACGGTCACTTCGTGAAAGTGATAAAGGACTTGCTGTGTCATTTCTTGCCCTCCATTGCACAACCCATCATGGCACACACTTATGTTGGGGTAAACCGCTGGGCCTGAGCTCGAATCCTCTTGTCATATTCCATGCTGTTTTCACTGAAAAAGGAACACACACTTACCCACAGAGGCATTGCTCACATTAAGCCATGGTTTATACAAAGCCACCCGAACATCTCAATTGGAGTACAGGTTCTGGCCAGGTTTGCTCTATTGACTGAACATCATTTGGTCTATTGCAACTGTTAAACCTGGGAAGGAGAAATTCCCCAGCACTACATATCCCAAGTATCACTGGCAGCTCAACCTTGCTGGGCTGCCTTCTCAAACTATATTCCTTCTAACGTGCTTCTAAATTTGCCTTAGAAAAATGTCTGAATGCCTACTCAGCAATCCAACTGCAAATCAAACACAAGAGTAAAGGTAATTAACATGAAAATTGACTGGATCCCAGTGAACGAAACAGATGAACTGTTTAGTTTAGAGATACAGCGTAGAAACAGGCCTTTCGGCACACAGAGTTCATGCCGTACACTAACACTACCCTACACATGAGGGACAAATTATAATTATACACAGCCAATCAACCTACAAAGCTGTGCGTCTTTGGAATGTGGGCGAAAACTGGAGATCACGGAGAAAACCATTGCAGGTCATGGGGAGAATGTACAAATTCAGTACAGACAAGCACCCATAGTCAGGATCGAACCCAGGTCTCTGGCACTGCAAGGCAGCAACTCTACCGCTGCACCACTGTGGCTTTTGCTTTCTGCACAGAAAGGCCTGCACTTCCCCATGACTAGAACTCTAGCTCAATCCCAGTTCAGAGCTTGGAATATCAATTTATTCCTTATCAAGATAAAAGTGTTTATTTCTTTATAGTTCAACCATCAAAACTTAATATTGAACTAACACAGGCATTTACTTTGAACTCACAATTACAACACAAAAGACAAGGCTGGGATAACTTAGGCGGCCAGGCATCATTGCTAGAGAATATGGATAGGTGACGTTTCGGGTTGAGACCCTTCTTCAGACTGAAGGGTCCTGTCCCAAAACGTCACCGATCCATGTTCTCCACATATGCTGCCTGACGCACTGAGTTAATCCAGCTCTGTCTTTTTTATAAACCTGCATCTGCAGTTTCTTTTCTCTACTGGTTGAGTCTCAGTTCTACAAAGAAGCAAAGGCCCTGAGGAGCTACTAAGGGCAAATGGAAGTGTAAAGGGATTGGACATCCATTTAGCCTTATTGGGAAAGTTTCCAGTGGCACCGAGGAATATTGCTCCCAAGTGAAATTTATTTAATTGAAAGTTAGTGATGACCCAGAAGTGGTTGACATTGCGAAACCCTGGGCCCTGTATCTGTTGAGTGACATTCACCCAGGCACCGAATTGGGACTCAATCCTTGTAAGTCAGGTGCTCAAGCCAGTGAAATTATTGTCTCTTTTTTGTGAACCAGCATCTACAGTTCCTTGTTTTAACGTTTACACCACAGTGCTTTACAACCTAATGCACCATGGACATAACTGCAATTCTATAAAAGTCTCCTAGATTCATACTGGAGGAAAGGTTAATCAAATATTCCCTGTAACCAGCTTCGAGGAGTGACCATCTGTTTTGTGCAATAACTGAGCATGCTTTAACACAAGCCTGCATTCTACAGTTATGGTCTGCAAGTTAAGGATTCAAATTAAGACACTAGAATTGTCACGGAATAGATCATTTGCTGGCAAGTGGGATTAGTACAAATGGATATTTGGTTGGCATGACATAGAGACAGCAGGCTGCTTCGCTGCTGTACTGCTCTAGATGCAAGAAGGGCTCTGGGCAAGACCACTGACAGCAGAGTTAGTAGCGTCTCAGAAAAATGCAAGCTCAAACATCAAATCTACCCTCCATTGGTTCTGTGATAACCAAAGTTTTCTTTTTAAAAATGTGCCTTCCCTCAACCACACCTCCCAGAAAAAAAAAAGGTTTTCTTCGGAAAAGAACACCAACATATCAATCTGCTGACATCTCTGGAAAGCTGCCAGATTTCAGGTTAGATCAAATTTCATCCTTGTTGAATCTCTGCATAACGAAGTGTTGGTGACAATGTAGGAGCTGTTGCTTACCAGTAGATCAAGTATGCTTCGGCTTGGGCTGGGTCCTGAACATTTGGTTCATTTAAAAGTTCTTGAATGCCTAATAGTATCTGAGGGAAAACAAAGAAAACATGAGAACAGCATACCACCTCCATGACTCAGTGCAATACGATAACTTGATGCCAGTTCTCCCAGAGTGGGTAGGAGAGAAAGTAAAGGGCTTTACAGGCCAGCTGAATTTATTGAAAGTGTAGAAAGGAACTGCAAAAGCTGGTATATACCAAAGATAGACACAAAGTGCTGGAGTAACCCAGCAGTTCAGGCAGCATCTCTGGATGGCAAGAAAAGGCCAAAACAAAGCAGGCCTAGCAATAGATGACCAAGGGTGGAGCCCATAATGGCCCATTGCTCACTAGGGAAGAGGTGACAACAAAAGAATACAAGGATGCGAACAGTGGAACTAGTATGACGACTAGGATGGGGGAGAGAATTCAGGAGTTACTAGGAAGGGTCCCGACCCAAAACGTCACCCATTCCTTTTCTCCAGAGATGCTGCCTGACCCGCTGTTACTCCAGCACTTTGTGTCTATCTTCTAATTTATTGGAGGTTAGTTTATGCTACCAATACCAAAATCACACAAATGCTGCAAAACATCTTGCAGGTTGTAGCACAACATAGTTCCTCAAAGTGGAGAGGCCATGTACTGAACACCAAACTACATCCGTGAACTTGAAAGGTGAAAGAATGCACCACTTCTATTGCAAACTCACTACACTCAATGTACAAACAATAATTAGGTTGATTTGCAGATACATAATTTGCCTGAAGATTATCAGCCAGGACATTAGGAGAGTTTGAAGAAGGGTCCTGACCCAAAACATCACCTATTCCTTTTCTCCAAACATGCTGTCTTTGAACCACTGAGTTACTCTGGGATTTTTGTGCCTCTCTTCAGTTTAAACCAGCATTTGCAGTTCCTTCCTACACATTAGGAGAGCTCCCTGCTCTTGTATCTTGTGGCCATCACTACCGAAGAGTCCACCAGGGACTATACTGGAAGTTGACGAGAGTGGGTCTGGTCTAGTGGGGGCTGTGCCATCTGTGGGCCTGGATGGAAGTCCTGAAGGTTGCATAGGTGGGCATGTCAACAGAGGATTGAGGGAGGGCATTCCAAAGGGAAATTGCTTCAGGGAAAAATGACTGGATGTAGGGAGTAGATGTGTTGAACTACAAGTTGCTTGCTGTGGCTTCTTCTGGATCTTGTTTTCTCTTTGACATATAAGTCAGCGTCGAGGTCAATGCCCTTGTTGATGATCTTGTGAAGGGTAGTCAATCTGAATAACTGGCGTCCGGTTTCAATGGAGTCCCAGTTTAAGTCGGTGAGCATTTTGGTTAAACTGTCGTCTGAGTTGCCGTACACAAACCGGGCTGCTCTTCGTTGAACATTTAAGAACATCTTTATTTTTCTTGGTACCAGGGTTCCAAGCAGCAGAGGCATACTCCAAGTGCAGTTGGACTATTGTTTGGCACAATTTTTTACAGTTTTGGAACAATGGTGGAAGTTTCTCTGGACGAAGTTGAGCATCTTTGTAGCTTTGTTTGCAGTATAATTTGAGGGAGGCACGGTAGCGCAGCGGTAGAGTTGCTGCTTTACAGCGAATGCAGCGCCGGAGACTCAGGTTCGATCCTGACTACGGGCGCTGTACTGTAAGGAGTTTGTACGTTCTCCCCGTGACCTGCGTGGGTTTTCTCCGAGATCTTCGGTTTCCTCCCACACTCCAAAGACGTACAGGTTTGTAGGTTAATTGACTGGGTAAATGTAAAAATTGTCCCTAGTGTGTGTAGGATAGTGTTAATGTGCGGGGATCGCTGGGCGGCGCGGACTTGGTGGGCCGAAAAGGCCTGTTTCCGCGCTGTATCTGAAATATGAAAAATATGAAATATGAAATAATGTGACTGCGTATCCCATGTCAGGTTGTATTGTATAAAGACACTGAGATATTTGTCTTCAGTGACTTCTTGTAAGGTTTCGCCAAGCATAGAATACTTTGCCGATCCTGGTTTACGTTTCCTGGACACCCTAATCACTTTACATTTTGTTGCATTAAAACTCATGCCCCACTCTTTGGACCAGTTAACAAGGTTTGTGAGGTCAGACTGAAGTTTCATCCTCTTGAGAATTGATGGTTTTATATATGATGCAGTCGTCTGCAAACTTAACAACTAGACTTAACTTCAATAATGTAATTTTCGAATAGAATACAGTGCCCTGTGGGACACCGCTCAGGACTGGTTTCCATGTTGATGCACAACCGTTGACTCTAACCCTCTGGAAACAACTTGGGCAATATTAAGCAGGACAGAAATTCTGGTGAAGCATCGGGTAGAGATCGAGCCCAGTTACGATCACCCTGAAATAGAAGCTACTGACAGATACATACTGGGCGATAGGGCTTTGTTGCAACCCTCATTCACAACCATACCCCACTGGTATGGATAATGGCCACAGTGTGCTGTCTTTCCAGATGGCCAGGTTAGAGCTGGACCAGGGAAAGATTGAGGCAAAACGTGTACCGACTAACAGAAAATGGTGAGGTCTGCATTGGGACAACCTGATAAGTGTTATAACATGATAGACACAAAGTGCTGGAGTAACTCAGCGGGCCAGGCAGCATGTCTGGAGAAAGGATGGTTGACGTTTCAGGTTGGGATCCTTCTTCAGACCCGACCCAAAACACTACTCCATTTTTTCTCCAGAGATGCAGCCTGATCCGCTGAGTTACTCCAGTACTTTGTGTCTATCTATGGACCTGCAGTTCCTTTCTACACAGTTGTAACATGATACCCTCTCCTGCCGTACTCCACATTAACCTAACCTGCTTGATGGTGATTGCTGGCCTCCAGTCCTTCTCCTCTTCTAGTATTGAAAGGCAAACAGTTCCTGATGGATATACATTTGGGTGGAATAATGGTGGTTCAAACTTGCCTTAAAAGCAAAAGCAAAAGTTAAAAGCTGAACATATTAAAGAAGGATGTTAAACAAAGGCCAGTCAAGACTCCCAAACAGTATTGTTCTATTACATTATTTTTTTCTGTCCAGACAAATGCAAAATATGAACACCTGTATCCATAACACTGAACTTCCATTTTCAAAAGTTATAAGTTATAATTAAACTACTAAATCAAATACAACATGGAATCCTGAAATTAATAAACAGGGCCATCATTTACAAAGGCAGGGAAATTAGATTTGGCCACAAATGGAATACCACATTCATTTTTGGCCACTTTAGAAAGGATGTGAGGGAGCAGAGAATGGTTCTCAGTTTGTGAGATTTTAGCTGAAGTTTAAAGTGGAGGGCAACCCCAGCTTCTCCTTACAAGGAGAGATATGGCAAATGTACAAGATCACAGGCTGTTTAGATAGGTTGGGTGCGGGAGGGGGTAGGAATGGCTAATCCCTTTACTGGATGGTTCAAGGACCAAGAGGCGCACGTTCAGAATTTTGGATGAAAATACAAGGAGAATGTGATAGAGGAACTCTAAAAAAAGATCTTCATTTCTGCCTCAGGTATTTTTTGCTTTTACACAAGTATAGAAAAACATAGAAAAATAGGTGCATGAGTAGGCTATTCGGCCCTTTGAGCTAGCACCACCATCAATAAGATCATGGCTGATCATCTAAAATCAGTACCCCGTTCTTGCTTTTTCCCCCATATCTCTTGATTCCTTTAGCCCTAAGAGCTAAATCTAGCTATCTCTTGAAGTATCTGCAATAGACTTACACTTTGGTGGTGACGAGGGATAATCATCCTTGAAGAGCAGCCGCAATTTAAACAGGCCTCCTTCCCAAGTTGTCTGTCGAGGTAAAAAGCAAGGCAATTTTACACAGAGGTTTATTTCACTCAATATTAGGAGTGCAGCCGTGGCCAGTTTTACTTACCCCTTTCTTGCCTGGAATCGCACACTCCCAATTCATCAGGTTCATCGTGCCATCTGGATTCTTCACAGGCACAGCCACAAAACCCTGCAGGAAGTAGATAAGAGTTGTAAAGAAAGTGTATGGTATGCTTGCCTGCATTGGTGAGAGTAGTGTATAAAGGTCAGGAAGTCATGTTGCAGCTTTAAAGGACTTTGGTAAGGCAGCATTTGGAGCATTGTGCGCAGTTCTGGTCCCAGTTCCAAGAAGGAAGTAGAGACTTTGGAAAAGGGCAGATGATGTTTACCAGAATGCTGCCTGCACTAGAGGGCGTTATCTATAAGGAAGCTTGTCAAACTTGGATTGTTTTCTCTGGAGCAGAGGTCAAGGGGAAAGCTGATAAAAGTATATGAAATAATTAGAGGCATAGTTAGCATAGACAGTCAGAACCTTTCTCTTGGGGAGTAAATGTCAAAGTCTATAGAGCATAGCTTTAAGGTGAGAGGGGCAAAGTTTAAAAGTGATGAATGGTACAAGTTTGTATTACCATGTGCAGACAGACATAACTTTAGCTTGGCATCAGGCTGAAAGACAGATAGACAAGATGGTAAAGATGAAAGTTTATAGCCACATGTCTTCATGAGATGGGGCACTGAGTATAAGGACATCATGTTACGGTTTTAGAAGATGTTGATGAGTCTGCACCTGGAATAGTGTGTGCAGTTTCTGGTAGAATGCGATAAGAGGAAGAGTGTAGAAAAGCACCCCGGTGCTGATATAAACATACGTACAAATGGATGGTCCTTACGCCATGCTTTCCTTTCCTGAGAAAGGCGATTCAACGCGATTCCTGACATTTTGTCAACGTCTCTGAGAATGGGGAGAAGAGTGAACAATCAGTAGGTAGACTCACACCACATTTATATTACAGTACATGAAAACAACCCTTTAATTTCCATCCTCTAACCTCACACACTACAAGGCTTCTATACTCCCCTCACATCCCACTATTTACAAACGCTGTGGATAGGATTTTCAGGGGTTGTGGGCAGGTGGTCACAGTAATCAGACAAAATATGCTATTGCAATAAGCCTTGTTGGGCAAATGGGAAATTCAGTTCTGCAGGACTTCTGCCCAAACCAGACGTAATAGCACTGAGCCCATGGCAACTTCCTTGGCTAATAGAATATTTTGAAGCTTTGCAGCAGCTGGCAATCACAGCCCTGGGTCCAGTGGGTGGGAGCACACCTGGGCATAAGTTACAGGAGAAGAATTAGGCCATTCAGCCCATCAAGTATACTCCACGTTAATCCATCTTTCCCTATCAACTCCAATCTCCTGCCTTCTCACCAAAACCCATGACTAATCAAGAACCTGTCAATCTCCACCATGAAAATATCCATTGACCTGGCCTCCTCAGCGTCAGTGTCAATGAATTCCATAGATTCACCACCCTCTGACGAAAGAAATTCCTCCTCATCTCCTTTCTAAAGGTATGTCCTTTTATTCGGAGTCTGTTGCCTCTGGTCCTAGACTCTCCATCTAGTGGAAACATCCTCTCCAAATCCACTCTATCCAGGCCTATCACTATTCGGTAAGTTTCATAGACCAGCTATGTACCCTGCGAATATCCTGCAGCAAGTGGCGGCCTCAGAACCAAGGAGAGTGCCCGTTCAGAAGGGGGAGAGGTTGCAGTCTGGGACAAGACTGAACATTGCTCTGGAGAAGGAAGGGGGGCCGTTCAACAATCCGCAGAAGCCCAAGCTAGGAAAAGGGCCAAATGGGGTCGCCGGATATTACCCACCTCCTCTGTCTGTCAATTACCTGTAGCTACCTATATCACAGTACATGAAAACAACCCTCAACTTCCCCCCACCTGCGCAACCCCGGCATCAGCAGCCCCCTCCCGGAGGCCCTGACCCCACACACGGGCTCATTCAGGCTCTTAACCCGCGCTCACACAGGGCACTCGCCCGCCCCCCCACCAAACCCCGCCCGGCCTAGGCGCGCCCCGGTGCCGCACCCCCCTGACCTGGGCGCGCCCCCCCCCTGACCTGGGCGCGCCCCCCCCCTGACCTGGGCGCGTCCCCCCCTACCCCCCACCCACCCACCCACCTGGTCGCGCTCCCCTCACCTGCCACCTGGTCGCCCCTCGGAGCTGTAGGCCCGGCGGGCGCCTGACGGAGGATGGAGGCCGAGCCCTGGGGCCGGGCAGCGGGTAGAGGACCGAGAGGGCCGGGTACAAGACCGAGGCAGGGCCGGACAGCGGGTACAGCAGGACCGAGAGGGCCGGGCAGCGGGTACAAGACCGAGGGCCGGGACCGGCACCGCTTCAGTCAGCCGGAACGCGCCAGGTAATTCCCGGCCCGTGAGCGTTTTTAAACCGACGCTGTGAGCCGCGACAGGAGTTTCCCGCCCGGCCTTCACACGCTGGGGTCTTGCTGTGCCGTTGCCCCACGTGACCGGTCCATTAATGACGTCACCGGCAGATAAACCACGCCCCCTCTGACATTGACCCAGCTCCCGCAGATAGACACGCTCCCCTCTGGCCTTGACCCCGCCCCCGCAGATCGACCACACACCCCTGGCCTTGACCCCGCCCCCCAATCTGACCCACCCCCTCCTGCTTTGACTCCGCCCACCTGGTGTAACCCCGCCCCTTCCAGTGGCCACGCCCATCCAACTCTAACCCCGCCCATTCATTGTCCACCTGCCCGTCAACACCTCGGCCCCCTTCCCGGTGCGAATGTTGGCCCTTGGACTGAGGACAACATGGGTAGTTCTGCCGACTGCAGGGGTTTGCTCTGCTGCCGCCCCCTTCTTCTGCAATCAGGCTAAGGTTTCTGCTATGAATAATTGGAAGAGTTTTCTTCCAAGGAATAAAGCCTAGTCTGGTCCTTTGCAAAATCAAAAGTATCACCCTTAAAATAATCAAATTTTGAAGACATAGAAACTTTTGCTCTCCCAATGTTTTGCTCATCTCTATCCCTCCACATGGAGGACTCAGCACCCGAATGTTCTCAGGCCTATCCTGCTGCAGTGTTCAGTTGCTGCACCGTCTTATGCCCACCAACTTACATCTTTGCCCTTCAGCAACAAAGTCAGTTTAGTTCGTTCACATCTCTCTCTTGACTCTTCACATTCTCGCCTGTTCTCCAAGAGGAGTAA
Source organism: Rhinoraja longicauda (assembly GCF_053455715.1). NCBI lineage: Eukaryota > Metazoa > Chordata > Chondrichthyes > Rajiformes > Arhynchobatidae > Rhinoraja > Rhinoraja longicauda. Next base: position 12,076,210 of record NC_135973.1, read on the forward strand.
TGTCTAGTTTAATTTCAGGTTTTGGCACGTTGTAAAGATCATTATCTGTGCTCATAATGTTATACACTTAATTTAACTCATCATCATTTTGCATTCCAAAATGTTTATCGCCTTTTCTCAATTATAATTTTCCATTCCTGTAATGTTTTTACATTTTCTCTGCACTCTCTTCAGTGCAATTACTTATTTCCTATACTCTGGTGACCAGAACTTCATGTAACATTCCAGTCCTTGTCTGATCCGTGTTTTATAGTTTCAGCATAACCTTCTGCGTCTCAGCAAATGAAGGAAACTTTCTGTACATCTCTTTAATCACCTTGTTGACCTACATAGCTACATTTAAAGATTAGCACTCCCAAGTTCCCTTACAATACTCAATACCCTCCCATTATATATTTCTTGCCCACTCTTCTCTGGATTAAATTCCCCATATGGCCAAACCATCTGTCTTATCAAGTCCCAAACTGTTCTCGTTACTGTCAACCATATAGCCAATTTAATTTTCATTCACCTTATTTTTTTGTATCATACCTCCTAGATTTGAGGGTAGCATGGTGGCACAGCTGGCAGAGCTGCTGTGTCAGAGACCTGGATTCGATTCTCACCTTGGGCGCCATCTCCCTGTGACTGCGTGGGATCCCTCTGGCTACTCGTTTTCTCCCACACACAAAAGACATGCAGGCGTGTAGGTTAATAGGTCTCTGTAAATTTCCCAAGTGTATAGGGAGTGGATGTGAAAGTGGAATAAAATAGGACCAGAGTGAATGAGTGATGAATGGTCAATATGGATGGTCGGCCAAAAGGCCTGTTTCCATGCTGTATTTATCAATCACTGAATCTAGGCACATCTCAATACTCATTTTAAGGGAGCCCTGTGCAATCACACATTGGCTTTCCAATCACAAAACACTGGCTGAACTGTTACCCTTCTCGTATCACTGAGCAAAATTTTAATCTTATGGAATGTCAGTGACTGAGAACTGATGCTGTTTCTCTCTCTCTGCAGATGCTGTCTGGTATGTTTCTGATTTGAATTTAATTTGCTACTCAGTCTTGAATCCCATGGGCTTTTTCTTGATCAACCTGTCATGTGGGACTTTGTCATGTTTTGCTAAAATCCATGTGGATTACATTAAACCTTCCTTGTTACCTGCTCAAAAAACTAAGTTCGTCAGATTTGCTGACCTTTATGCTGTGCCTTAGAATTGATTCCAAATACTGTAACTTACCATATCCAAAATTAAACTAACTAAACTGTAATTACTTGCCTCATCCCTTCTTTTTTGAACAATGATACTACATTTGCCCAATCCACCACCCCAATTACTAGAGTAAGGGAGGGTTGAAAATTTGTAACCAAAGTTTCTACAATTTCCAACTTGCTTCTTTTACCACTCAGGAATGTATTTCTTCTGGGCCTGGCACTTTATCAATTTTCAAAAATGTCGACATATTATTACTTTTTACTAGATTTATTCCATCCCATATTTTATACATCCAAAACCACCATCATTCCCTTCTATTGTGAAGATATCCACATATTATTCATTAAGAACCTTCCCCATGTACCTTTCAGTTCGCTCATATAGTCCCACCATTTTTATTGTTACCGTTTTGCTCTTTATGCATCTATGGATTTCCTTAGAGATGCAGGGAACTGCAGATGCTGGAATCTTGAGTAAAACAGTGTAGGGGGACTTCAGTGGGTCAGGCAGCATCTGGGTCAACATTTTTGGTTGGGACTGAAGAAGGTTCATGACCCCGAAACATCATCTGTTCATTCGCTCCACAAATGCCACTCTGCTGAGGTCCTCCACCATTTTGTGTTTTACTTAGTAGTATTTTACTCGTGTTTTCCTTTTGAGTTTAATTCCTACATTGTTCAGATACTTTGCTGCATTACGTTTTTAGTTTCTGCTAATATGCTTCTCTTTCGTGCAATATTTTCTCTTCTATGTACCATGTCATTGAGACTATACCCACCCTTTTCCTCTACTCTGAAGTTCTTGAATCTTTAAAGCCTCAAATTACTCTGAAACTGCCTTCCCTTCAAATAGCCATTTCCACTCCACTTTTTCTAATCATTGCTCAGCTCAGAAAGACTGAACTTCCCCAAATTTAGAACCTTTAATCTAATTTATCTTAGTCCATAACTATGCTAAATCAAACAGAATTAGTCACCACAACAAACACTCCTTCCACCTATCCAGCTTCAGTCACTGAAATTAGAGGTTTCCACCACTCACCAACCTGTCCCTCTTGTTAAGCAGGCCACAGATTATTCAGACTAAAGAGTTGTCCAGAACACAATGGTGGTGCATTGCTTGAGTTACTGGTCAATAATCCAAAGACTCGAGTTCAAATCTCACAATGGCAGCTGTGAAATTTATTATTCCATTATTAATGTGGATTTAAAGATATACCTATGGTGAGCACCTGGTTCATGAATAACCTTAGGGGTGGAAATTTGCCAATTTTCCCCAGCTAGAATGTTCTGCAGCCGTTCAGGGATATCTTTGAGCCTGGGGACAAGGAAACGGCAAGCCATCCTGTCAACCATATCTATGCCTTCCCATTTCTCTAACCGTAGAATTTATAACTTTTCTTTTCTTGACCTTTTTGCTTTTCTCCCTCTCCACGGCATAACGATCTTAGCTCCTGCTGCCTGCCCAAAGGAACTGTCTCCCATTGGTATTTGGAGCTCCACTCCGGTTAGACAGCAAGATGCCCTCCAGGTTCACACAGACGACGTGTCTGTATGCCTTAAAGTTCCTTTCTGACTGCGCTCCCTCTATCTCCAGAATTGTGCTCTCCATAAAACATCTAGGCTCTACCGAAGGACCATAAAGAGCTCAGCTGCTGTTCCCTCCGACATTCCCTCTGAACTTACGTGGTCCAGGATTGTGACTGATTGTCTAGGATTTGGGAAACATCCTGAGCTGTCACATTGTGCAGGATTTTGGTGGTGCAAGACTGCTATATTTTTCAGATTATTTGGTGTCATTACAAAGTATACTTAAAGACTTTTAATTTATGTATTAACAATAAAGGAAATTACCCAAGTTTTTAAAAATCCAGCAAATCTGGTAAATTTAAAAGGAAAATTGATTCCTCGAGGTTTAAAGGGACTTTAAAGGCACAAGGACTCAGTTAAAAGGAGTGCAGGCTTTGGTGTGTTCGTGGGTGTGTGCATTAACCAGAACCTTGGTGTGCAAATTGAGGTACAAGAAACATCAGCTGGAGAGCCAATGCTAAATCTTCAGGATTTCCAAGCAATTAGATAGCAGATGGTTGGAGTTTTATTTATTTTAATATTTAATTTTTGAATGATACTGACTAATCAGAGGTTATCCCTGGAATGTACAACTTCTCAGTCTTCACCCCCACCCGCTTTCTACAGGCAGGGTTCCTTGCTCTTTGTGACTGTCTCCATTGGACAGCTTTTAACTAAGAAACTCAATCTTTTAACGTTGGTGGAGAGTCTGAGACTTGAGGGTACAGGTTTAAAGGGTGTCTGAGAGGCATTTCACACAGAGAGCGGTGGGTACGTGGAATGACCAGCCAGAGGAGTTGGTAGAGGCGAGTACTATCAAAACATTTAAGAGACATTTGGACTGGTATGTGGGTAGAAAAGGTTTAGAGGGTTATGGGCCAACTCAGAAAAACTGCAGTGGTGTCAACAGACACCTTGGTCCGCATGAATACGTTGGGCTGAAGGGCCTGTTTCTATGCTGCATAATTATATCTATGACTTAACTGGAGCAACCATGCATTGAAGGCACTGCAGCCTCAGTCCTCATCACACCCAGCTGGTTCCAATCCACTTAAAGCCAGAGAAACAGGAGCAGTCACTTTTTCTGGACCTGCAGTATTATCACTGGTGCACAAAAGGTTCCCCGCACCCCCCTTAACCCATTCTTATCTTCATAATGCCCCTCAATAACAGCCAGTTTCCATATGTACCCTGGTAATTCAGCTTTATTTCACCATGATCCATTCAAGGATCCATGATCTTCAGCCTTCTCATCCAATAACCAGGGCTGACTCAAGAGAGATTTTTTTCAAGTTAAATTTGGGAAAACTCAGCCTTTGCCTTTGTCTTAAACTCCACTCTCGAGCCATTGATCCTTCTTGTCAGCAATCCGAAACTGAACTAGTCTGTTTGCCCCTTTGTTGGCACGTTTCACCATGAAATTAACTACACCAGACCTCGTCTTATTTACTCCACTACTACTACTTTATCCAATTTTGTCCTTGCCTTGGATTTTGTGTTAAATTATTAGTATCTGTAACTTTAGTATCTCTAACTAAACTATTTAAATTTCTTGGAAACACAAAGAATTGTAGATTTTGGATTCTGGAGCAAAATTCAAAGTGCTGGAGGAACTCAACAGGTCAGGCATCATCTGTGGAGGAATTGGACAGATGACATAGAAAAATAGGTGCAGGAGTAGGCCATTCAGCCCTTTGAACCAGCACCACCATTCAATATGATCATGGCTGATCATCTAAAATCAGTATCCCGTTCCCTTTTCCCCATATCCCTTGATTCTTTTAGCCCTAAGAGCTAAATCTAACTCTCTCTTGAAAACATCCAGTGAATTGGTCTCCACTGCCTTCTGTGGATCCGAATCATTCTTCAGTCAGTTCTCCCCACTGCTCCAGTCTGAAGAGTCTCAACGTGAAACGCTGTCTGTTCATTTCCTCTACAGAAATTGCCTGACCTGCTGAGTTCCCCATGCACTGTTTTGTTCATTTCAATTTATTCCTGATCAACCTTATTTTGCTTTCTATAAACACAACCATTTTGAGCTTTTGTTCTAACTTGCACCACATCCTATTCACCATCATTCCTGAGCCTGATGGCTTAGAACGGTTCCTGGTTGAGCAACATCTTGATTTTAAAATACTCTTGTTTTCCAATCCCTCCAGTCTCCTGGTTGAGCAACATCTTGATTTTAAAATACTTGTTTTCCAATCCCTCCCTCCTTCCCGGTATGTAACCCTCATCCGTACATGAACCAATTGCAATATCTACAATCTCTTTTTCTGCCTTCCTAATCATCCTGCATTCAGTAAATTCATCATTAAGAGCAACGGTTTAGACTGTACAGGACTTGTGCTCTGAAATTCTTCTCCTAAACCACTCTATCCCTCTTTTGTCCTTTAAGCAGATTTTTAAAAACCACACCTCTTTCACCAAACTTCCTCATGTCTTCTCAATGGCTTCCATTATCTTTAAGTATCTTTAAGTTCCCGCAAAGAGCCGAGGTATTTTGCTGTGTTAAAGGCACCTGTTCTTGTGCCCCTCTTTAGCAGAATCCCCAATGAATTCACACCTCACTGAGCAGGCTTTCATATCTTGTCATTTACAGTGGCTGCTAACTTATTGTTCCAAACTCTCCCAAGTCTGGGCCAGACCATTCTGAGTTTGGGTTCACAACTCAGTGTGGGAATTGCCTACTTCAGATAATTTTGTTGCAGTTTATAGTTCTGCCAGTGGCTTGTTTTGGGGAAGTAGGCATGGGGCTATACCTGCACTTACCCAGATACCATTATACATTTAGTAATTGTGTGAAGGGCTTTGAGGCAGATTCTGCATCATAGGCAGTGTGAACATACAGGATACCATTACAGTCAGACGGAGGGATGTGTTTTTATTTTGTTCAGCCAAATCCAGAAACTTACATAAAGACTTCCAGCTTCTCCAAATTTAGCACAAGAAAATGAAGTAGCCTTTGGAAGATTGTTTAGTTGAATGACACTCCCGTTGAATGCAACCTTCTCCTGGGAATCAACATCCGTATTTCATGATAACAGTTTATATGATTGAAAATACAAACATCTGTACGTTTGTTACTGTCACAAGAAGGGAACCCCTTTGGACATGCACATAGCCCTTAAAAGATTAATATTGCATTGTCTGCAGCCCTGTTTTTTTTTTTTAAGAACAGGAACTGAGTGCTACAAATGGAATCATAAATAAAGCAAATTATTAACCAATTTTCTACTCTCCTACTCTGCTTTTAATTCAGTGGTGGGACAGTTTGCAAAGATAGCCAATGTCTGATACACAGTAGTTGGTCATCTTTGATAGCTTTTAAAGTAGACAACCCTGATAGAATTACCAGAATCAGAAATCTAGTCTGACTACCCCTTCCTGATCTAGATTTAATTGGAGGCCTCCTGCTGTTCTTGTGGCTCACACTAATTTATCTTCTTGTCCACCAAAATTTCAATGAATTTACTTATTAACTATAAGTACCTATGGAACTACACTTGGCCCAACCGGTCTTTACCATTCACAACGTGTTCCTATATACAACACCAGGAGGCACAATAGACTGCAGATGCTGGAATCTGCAACAAAAAAACAAATTGCTGGAAGAACTCGGGTCAGGCAGCATCTGTAGCACTTCAGTGGTGAACCTGCAGCAAGATGCAAGGCTACGACCTGACATGCCGACTATTCACTTGCCCCACAGATGCTGCTTGACCACGGTAGCGCAGCGGTAGAGTTGCTGCTTTACAGCGAATGCAGCGCCGGAGACTCAGGTTCGATCCTGACTACGGGTGCTGCACTGTAAGGAGTTTGTACGTTCTCCCCGTGACCTGCGTGGGTTTCCTCCCACACTCCAAAGACGTACAGGTTTGTAGGTTAATTGGCTGGGTAAATGTAAAAAATTGTCCCTAGTGGGTGTAGGATAGTGTTAATGTACGGGGATCGCTGGGCGGCGCGGACTTGGTGGGCCGAAAAGGCCTGTTTCCGCGCTGTATATATATGATATGATATGATATGACCCTCCGAGTTCCTCCAGCAGTTTTCCCCCCTTCAACCTCAATGTTCCCTTCAACCCTATTTTCTCCATTTACCCATCCAACATAATCTTGCTTTGTTGGCATTTTCTTTCTCGACTGACTGTCAATAATTTCCACAATCTGAACTGTTGTTCTCCCTCTCTCTTTTCCAAATCAGCCCTATTTTATATCTTTTTCCCCCCTCTTTACCGCTGAATGCCTTTGGGTTGTAATCACTTCTCTAACAAAAGATCCAACTTTTTACTATTTTTATTTCCTCAGGTCTATGCTTGGCCTTTTCCTGAACCTCATCATCTTTCCCAAAGTGTCAGAGCTATGTATAGTACTCATGTGGTTTGAAGTAGATGTTACATGAAATCATTGCTTGTTGGCTCTTAAGTGCCATGTTCCACAGGAGAATCCATTTGGAGTGTAAAAGCCAATGGATGTAGCACTTGGCAGCCTCTGAACTAGAAGCGCGCTCAACAATTTTAGATAATGAGTATTTACAACATGTCCTGTTTCCATAGTATCCAACATACTTTTCAATAGTAATTCCAAATAATTCATATATCTAGGCCATCATTTCAGTACTACTTTTCTCCTTGAATTCTCTTAATCCTCTACCTGCCACCGTCCGTCACGGATCGCACCCCCCCCCCACCCCTCTCTGATCCATGTAGCTGCCTCTCACCACTGCCATCTTCTGTACTTTTCCAGTTCTGACAAAAGCTTATTCATGTTAAACATTAGTTTTCTCTCCCACCACTGAGCATTTCTACAATTTTCTGTTTGTAATTGATTTATGACATCTGTAATATTCTATATTTCAATATTGATGGAAAGATACAGCATGAAAATAGGCCTTTTGGCCTGCCATGTCCAAAGTGACCATCGACCATCCGTTCACACTAGCTCTACTTCTCATCCCTACACACTTGCACGTCTTTGGGATGTGGGAGCACCAGGAGGAAACCCATGCGGTCGCAGTGAGAACTTGCAAATTCCACATAGACAGCACCCAAGGTCAGGATCAAACCAGGTCTTTAGCGCTGTGAGCTCTACCAGCTGCGCCACTGGGCCACACAGGCACAGGTGGGACTTCGTTCAGAACATGAAGAGTTGAGTGCACTAAAAAACAAAGGATGCAGATTTTGCAAACACCTGCATTAAGCTGGAAGCTTGGATTCCAATCAGCAATTGGAGTGCATTCAGTGCAATTGGAGTGCACTTGTACATGTGTATGTTGAAGCTCACGATTAAGTTTGAGTTTGACAGCAGCAATTATTTTGATATCCACCACATATGGCCCCTTCACCCACTTCCTTCCCTTAGCAAACACAATGGTAATTTGGAAGGGTGGCAGCAGCTGGCTACAGGTTTGATAAACCCAAGATTTGTGCTCTATTGCTCCGAAAATATTTTGCTGAGGATTTTCACAACTGAAAGGGAATGAGTAGTGGTTCGCTAGGCACTTGTACATCAAGACCGTCAAGATAGTAATTTGAGCTGTACATGGTTCACTCTGATTGGAACTCATTTCAAAATGACACAAAAGGAGGCCATTCACCTATCATGTCAGTTTCCAGGAGAGCAATTCCATTAGACCCATTTACCCTCTTTCGCCAATGCTTATTCTCTCTTACACATGCCCATTAACTCCCATTTGATTCTTAACATTAAGCCACACTTAGAGGTAATTTACAGATGTCAATTAACCTGCAGGCATGACTTTAGGACGCAGGAGGAAACTGGAACACTTGGAGGAAATCCTTGCATTCACAGAGAGAACGTGCATTCAGGAACAGCACCAGAGGTCAGGGTCAAACCTGGGTCCCTTGTGCTGTGCGGCATCAATAAGCTGCAGTTGCCAGAATTCTGAATTAAATTGAAAATTCTAGAAATACTGAGTTCAGGTGAGAAAGAGAGAGAGAGAGAGAAACAATTAATGTTTCACATGATTGAATAGTCCTTGATCAAAATCTAAACTTTCCACATACAGTATCTGACCTGTTGGATCATTTCCAACTCCAGCATCTTCTTATGAGGGAAAATGTTGTGGATCTGTTTAAATAGCACAGTAAAGCAGTGAAGGCTGTGTAAACACAAGGATACCAGGGATTGGAACATCATGAACAAGAGGTAACATCTTGTGATTCTATGTAAAATTGTTCTTGGCAGCTGCAGATTGTGGTGAACTAGCCACCATTTCATTCCCACTCTCCCCCACCCACTTTGTCTTCCTGCAGAGTCCCATTGCAGGAGTGCCCAGCACTTTCACCCAAATGACTAATTTTCCCGTGGTGAATCTGATCAGGAATTGTTCAGGAAGCAACTTCAATATAGGAAGAAAGCTTGGATAGTAAATGCCCTCACATGCTGTTCCTATGTCTTACCATAAAGAATGAGAGAGTGCTAAACCAGACCTTTAAGAGAAAGGAGGAAGCCCACTTTGTCTACAGACTTAAAATGAATTCCTGATGTAGCCCAAACTTAATGCCGATGGGAACAAAATTGTTTGGCTGTGTTGTGTTTTGTTCAGATCATGATTGAACGTGGACAATAGCATTGCAGTTTCTGACAATGAGAAAAGTGCGCAAGCATAATTGAAACATGGTTCTGAAATGGTGAAATTTCACAAAGTCCAAGGATTATATTTGTTTGGACAATTTTTATATAAAGGTTTAAAACATATTGGAAAAGTTTAGCAGTTTAACCTATCAGTAATAATCCACACCAGAACCCTAAAAATATATACAAAGGAATTCTAAAGCATACAAACCACTTAAAACAGCAACTAGTGAAATAAAAAGCAGTAAATCAGCAACCAGATTAAAAATATCCCATCAGAATTTAAATTTCTTCCATTCATTTGTTTCCCCAAACAATGAGCTTTAATTTAAAATCACTTTTAGTTGACAACAGGAGCTGAATTATTCCATCAAATTTCTTAAGCCCACCTCCCAGCCCCTTCCAGAGCACCCAGCCAACCAATACAGCCTATTTACAAGGTACATTGAAAGACGATGATCCAACTGCTAAATTTGCTTCTTCTTGAAACCTATATAACCATTTATAAAGGAACTAGTGTAATCAAAGTGGCACTGGGTGGGAGTGCATCTGTTGAATGAGGCACTGTCTTCATTTTGTAATTGGTAAACTGTACCTCAGTTATACACTTGGTTCAGGCTCCAGGTTTCTTTGTAAAATAACAAGCTAATTCTTTTGTAAACAGGAGTTCATTGGTCTAATCCCAGGAGGGAAAGGAAGCATCAGAACAGCCCTCTGGCCAGATGAGTTCCTGATACCAAGGTATCTGCTGCTCCCAGCTAGCACAGACAGGCTTCAATATATGGCCGTCTTTATAATGCATAAAGAATTCTAAACCCTTGAAGTGTTCACTGTCAGTTAAAAAATGCAGTCAGTGAAGTAGAGAGACAGCAATAGCAAGAAAAAGCGACAGTAATTGTGAGAAAAAGTAAGAAAGTGACAGAAAAGGTGAAAGAAAGCAATAGCAAGAAAGAGAAAACAATGTGAGAAAGCAACAGCAAGAAAGAGAAATTAATGGCGAGAAAGAGAAACTGATGGCAAGAAAGAGAAACTAATGGCAAGAAAGAGAAACTAATGGCAAGAAAGAGAAACTAAGTGAGGAATTGATAACAAGACTGAGGCTATAATGAGAAAGACAGTGAGAAAGCAATAGCAAGGCAGTGAGAAAATGGTTGCAAGAAAGAGTGACAGAGCAATAGTGAGAAAGTGTCAGACAATAGTGAGGAGGTCATAATGAGAAAGCAAGTGGGAAATCAATAGCAAGAAAGCACGAGAACATAATAGGGAATGAGATTACAATAATGAGAGAGGCAGTGAGAAAATGATAGCAAGAAAGATAGCCAGAGAAAAAGCGATCAATGTTTAAAGATGTTGCAAGAAATGTTCATGTCACAGAGCTCTTAGGTTGGTCTCTGTTTGAATTTGCATTTCTTCTGACAGGACAATAACTTAAATCTCCTTCCATGGCCAAAGTCAATACTGACTTCACATCCGTGATCCTCGTTCTTGCAGAATCTGTAAAAGAAAATAAAACATTTATGGTAATCCCAGCATCCCAGCAGATGACATTACCTTGTCTATGGCCCACAATATACAACACTCAACATGGTCAAGTGGAGATACAAGAGTAAATGGACTGATAGCATTTTGGGGTTGGGACCATTCAAGGCTGTCCAAGATCCTACCCAAGATCTACAAAAAGGACTGCCCTGGTAGACTAATCAGTTGTTACTGTATTGACCATAGACCGCACGCAGCAAGTGCTGTGGTACAGAACTACAGCAAATTCAACAGGACGGACAGAGATTTCACATGACCTCTGAAGATATTGACTCTTAACTGATGTGCCTTAGTCGAGAGGTCATTTTCCAAACACAAGATGGAATTATAGACACTGCAGGCCATCCAGCTGTAAGACACAAAATGCTGGAGTAACGCAGCGGGTCAGGCAGCATCTCTGGAGAGAAGGAACGAGTGACGTTTTGGGTCGAGACCCTTCTTCAGACTCCACATTTCCAGTAGATGAGTGAAGCAAGATGAATCCTGAACCTGAAGCCAATTGTTGCACAATTACCTTCAGCTCAGCCAACTCAGATCCAAGGCTGAAGGGCCAGTCTGACTCTTGTGATTCAATGGACTCCACCTTTGTGTGAACAAAAATAGTGTGCCCCCTTCAGGGAATGGACACTAGTGCACTGACAGCATTGGGAGTAAACACAGTGAAGTCATGTACAATGGACAGCTCAGTTTATGTCCCTTGCCCAATAGCTCCACATTTCTATAGACTAAATTTATGGAGTAGATGCCACGCTGGCCCACAGCAGTTAAACTAATGTCCCATTCATCAGTCTTCCTTTTAGGGACCCATATAGAACATAAGACAAAGGAAGTGAGTGTAGAGAACCAATCATGGAAGAGTAACTTTACCAAGAATGAAAACACATCCTTCTCCCACAGATTTTTTTTCTGGTTGAAGCAAAGCGAGCTAGGTATCAAATTATTCAGGGCAGTCTGGCCTGAAACGGGAGACACTTCCAGATAGAATGTTAACTGCTGTCTTTCTCAAGGGAGTCCATCCCTCTCCCTCTGACCTGTCTGTTCACAAGTTTGGATATTTGTCCAAGATGATCAGTAAACACACATCCTCATCATCACAAGTGCTCTCTTCCCACCTTTATCATCCGTGCCCTAGTCCCCTTATCCCAATTTTTGTTATCACCTCCAGACTTGACAATCCCATCATTTCTCCATTCCCCTCCCTCTTTGCTCCAGTAAACTTGAAATCATCCAGAATACTTCACACCACATCCTAAACCACACCAAATTTCATGACTAAGCTGTTAGCTCCACAATTCCCTCTATAAAACTTTACATATTTTAATTTCCTCGGGGCACTGCATAAACCAAGCAATTACCAAGTTTTTGGCTCATTTGCCTTATCTACTTAAGCAACCGCCTCAATTTTTCTTTGATAAATTCCTTTGCATGCCTTGTTTTAAAAAAAAATCTATGAAGGTAAGCTGTTGTGATCAGAAGGCAAGTACAGGGTGAACACCATGGACCAATCAGTTGAGGATCAGCTGGAGGATTAACATACTTACGAGACCCTTCTTCAGACTGAACATGTTAAAGCTAACCTTAGCAAGCATGAACAAATTTAGGCCAGGTTCTGGAGCTGCATTGTAGGGCCCAAAGAGGCTGGGCAACACGATGCCAGTAACTGAACATTTCATCAACATCTAGTGCTCAGTTTGGTACACTGGCAACAGGGCAAGTGTGGTGCAGGAGTTTTACAGAAATTCTCTAGATCAAGGAATGTTTTCCTAAGTTTGAATGCTTCAAATATCTCTGCCCATAGCACAGCAGAGCATGCAACAGCAGTGTAACACACAGCACATTACCATACTACCAGGCAGCAAGCATCAAGGCTGGTCCAGGGCAGGGCAGATCAAGGCAAGTGACGGTTAGGGTCGCGGATGGGAACTCTACAGAGGCGAGGGCAAACAGAGGAGAACTGAGGGGATCTGTGCTTTTTTCCAACGGATTACTCGTGCTCACCGATACATTTTATTTCAAATTTATCGTTTCTTCATCGTCGCTCTGGATTCAGCATGCAGCATGCAGAAATGTAAACAGTAAGGAAGACATTGTTGTAGGCAATTGTTTCCAAATTCTAGTTAACTCTGTCAGCAACAAAAGTAAAAATAAAATGTGCTCAAATAAAATAGTGGAAAAAGATTAGCAAATTAGAAAAAGATTACCCCATCTGCTATTTTCACAAATTTGAACTCATAATCATCATATCATATCATCATATATATACAGCCGGAAACAGGCCTTTTCGGCCCACCAAGTCCGTGCCGCCCAGTGATCCCCGTACATTAACACTATCCTACACCCACTAGGGACAATTTTTACATTTACCCAGCCAATTAACCTACATACCTGTACGTCTTTGGAGTGTGGGAGGAAACCGAAGATCTCGGAGAAAACCCACGCAGGTCACGGGGAGAACGTACAAACTCCTTACAGTGCAGCACCTGTAGTCAGGATCGAACCTGAGTCTCCGGCGCTGCATTCGCTGTAAAGCAGCAACTCTACCGCTGCGCTACCGTGCCGCCCCTATCCAAACTGTCAACAGGCGTGTTTGTTATCTCAGTCACATTGCACATGAGATGCCCAGACAGAGCGCCAGTAAGTTCTTCACTGTTGTACAGAAATAAAGAACCTGTCGTTCACCCAGCAGCAAAACTCTGCCCTCAGTGTTCACAAATTCACCAGGTGGAACGAGAGCAAAGTCAGATTTTCCCACTCCGTGTTTCAGTGAACAGCTTTGTTGAATGGGGGACATCAGGTGGCATTACTTTATGAAAATCATCTTATTTAACCATCAATTCAGTCAGGAAGCACAACTGGAGCAGACTTGGCTTGCACTTGAATCTTGGAGTCATAACCCAAAACTGGAATGATGGCTGACGTTGTGTCTTTTCATTGCCAAGTCATTGACATTTGGCCAGAGATATTACTAAGGTGGAAAACACAAACTACCGCCCACAAAACTGCCTAGGATGGGTTAACATGAAAATACTCCCCTTACGATTCTAAATAAGTGGCATATCTCTAGTGCTCAGGTTCAATCCTGATCTCCAGTGCTATCATTGTGGAGTTTGCATGTTCTGTCTGTGACCTTGAGCAGTTCCTCTTCATCTTCAGACCTCTCTCATGTGCCAAAAATATGTGCGTTGCTGGGTTAAATGGTCACTGTAAATGCCTTAGTGCGCAAGTTGGTGGTGAAATAGGGCAGAGGGCAGAATAGTGGGAGAACATGATTGCTGAGTTGGCTGACTGGCCTCCTTCCATGTTACAATGAAATATGGAAAGGTTACACTGCAAAAGCACTTGCTGCTTCTCTGAACAATCCCCCCTCCTCCACTTCCTGAATGATAAATATTAAAAGCTCTCCTACTGGGAGATGAGAAAAGCTCTCTCAGGACATCACAGGGTAATTATACACCACATTAAATATACTTTTCTGAACTGAAGCTGTATTTATGATAACCGACATTCAATATTTTCAAAAAGTGCATGGTGATATAACATTTGGATAGTATATGGAGAGGAAAGGTTCAGAGAGAAATGGGCCAAGCACAGAAAAATGGGATTAGTTTAGATAGGTATCTTTGTTTGATATGGTGAGTTAGGATGAAGGGCCTGTTTCCGTATTGTATATGTATGAATGTAAAGGTTACTTTAATTATCCAGGTTGAGAATAAAATGTTAAAATGCCTGAAACTAAAACAAATGGGACAATAATCTAATTCATCAAAATGGAACAAAACAATGCTAATCAATGCATTTGGTTGTGCAGAAATAATCCGAAAATAAACAGTGATTGAATGCTTAAAGTGCTCATATTCAGTGGGTTGTTCAGATGGAAATACACTATATGCACTCAGTCATCGGGATGACTGGAGTTAGGAATACTATCTCTACTATTCCCAATGGGATTTGATCCAGGTAGAGGTCTTTATTTATTTTTTTAAACCACCAGTTGAAGTGTACAAATGCTCTTGATGGTCAGTGCAGACTTGGTGAGCCAAAGGATCTGTTTCCATGCTGTATATTTCTATGTCTAGGATTCTAAACCAAAATGACTTTAAGATGTTAATCAAGCCACAAAGCATTCCCCCCATATCCATGCCTGGTTTGATAAAATAAATAGCAGGTTTGAAAAGCTCTGGTAGACAAATTATTTTGCACTCATTGCTAAATCCAGCACTGGCGAATGTCGGGCTCTCTGCACTGTTACTGCATAATAAGTACCAGTAGCAATATTAGCAACAATGCAAATATGTTTTTTGTTAGATTTGTCTCATCTGAATACATCAGAAATAGATCTGAGAATATAATATGGCATGATGCTAATATTGGCAAGCATGAAGTTATTAAGACTGTTTTCTGTTCACGTTGAGAGTTGGAGCACCCACTCCCTGTATTTAATGTCCCCATGATATGTTCTCAATTGAAGAGTGAGCTGTATTGCCCCATTCACATGGCGTAACAGTAATATAACTGTAATTCTGTTCGATCAAGAGTGAACTGCACAATGATGGCCATTCTCAGACCATTTGACACTTCTCCAAACTCCTTTTGGTTAGAATTTAAGACAGCAACATGGACTGGGATGAAAACCACAAAAGCCAGCATTCAGGAGACAGTGTATGATCTCTGTATAATTACACTCACCTTGGCCTTTTCACTGGGTTCAGAGTCTGTGCCATAAGGAGTATTATGCAACTCTCTGGAGACCACACAAAGAAATTCAGCCTGATCTTCATTCCCATAGTTGTAGGAAGAGCCCATACTAACCAGCTGGTAAAAGAGAAGAGAGTGTATTTAATACAAAGTATTAGCATTCAAACATACATTGAGTCATGCAATCAGGGAAATACAGTGACAAACTTTCCCCGACCTTCCAAATTACAAAGACCCACCTTCAGCTTTCATCACTTTAAATGAGATATGTAAAGGTAGGCCATGCTTATAAGAGGGACAAACAGCAACATGAAAGCAGAAGGGAGGGACAGATGTGTTGGTCGATGCTCCCACTTTCCAGGTTATGTGGTGAAAGTTTCAACAAGCACAAGCATCACCAATTTACTCATGTACAATGAAGAGTAGAAGTGACTATAACTCTGACACTTGTTGAAACAAACCAGGGTAGGCACAGCTGGTTTTGCTTTGAGAACCTCAAATGTGCTGGAGCAACAGAATAATTCATCAACATACTTTCATAACGTGTCCACAGACCAACAATAAATACAAGCTGATCCAGAACAAACATTGGTCCTTAGAAAATAGTCCCACCGGCAACTCTCATTTGTTTCTCTTTCCTGTAGACATAGAAAACATAGAACATAGAAAATAGGTGCAGGAGTAGGCCATTCGGCCCTTCGAGCCTGCACCGCCATTCAATATGATCATGGCTGATCATTCAGCTCAGTAGCCTGTACCTGCCTTCTCTCCATACCCCCTGATCCCTTTAGCAAAAAGGGCCACATCTAACTCCCTCTTAAATATAGCCAATGAACTGGCCTCAACTACCTTCTGTGGCAGAGAATTCCACAGACTCACCACTCTCTGTGTGAAGAAATGTTTTCTCATCTCGGTCCTAAAAGACTTCCCCCTTATCCTTAAGCTGTGACCCCTGGTTCTGGACTCCCCCAACATCGGGAACAATCTTCCCGCATCTAGCCTCTCCAACCCCTTAAGAATTTTATATGTTTCTATAAGATCCCCCCTCAGTCTTCTAAATTCCAGCGAGTACAAGCCCAGTCTATCTAGTCTTTCCTCATATGTAAGTCCCGCCATCCCAGGGATCAATCTGGTGAACCTTCTCTGTACTCCCTCTAAGGCAAGAACGTCTTTCCTCAGGTTAGGAGACCAAAACTGCACACAATACTCCAGGTGCGGTCTCACCAAGGCCCTGTACAACTGCAGCAGAACCTCCCTGCTCCTAAACTCAAATCCTCTTGCTATGAATGCCAACATACCATTCGCTTTCTTCATTGCCTGCTGCACCTGCATGCTTGCTTTCAATGACTGGTGCACCATGACACCCAGGTCACGTTGCATCTCCCCTTCTCCCAATCGGTCACCATTCAGGTAATACTCTGCTTCCTGTTCTTGCCGCCAAAGTGGATAACCTCACATTTATCCACATTATATTGCATCTGCCATGCATTTGCCCACTCGCCTAATCTATCCAAGTCACTCTGCAGCCTCCTAGCATCCTCCTCGCAGCTAACACTGCCACCCAGCTTCGTGTCATCCGCAAACTTAGAGATGTTGCATTCAATTCCCTCGTCCAAATCATTAATACACACTGTAAATAACTGGGGTCCCAGCACTGAGCCTTGCGGTACCCCACTAGTCACTGCCTGCCATTCCGAAAAGGACCAGTTTATTCCTACTCTTTGCTTCCTGTCCGCCAACCAATTTTCTATCCACCTCAACACTGAACCCTCAATACCGTGTGCTTTAAGTTTGTACACCAATCTCCTATGTGGGACCTTGTCTAAGGCCTTCTGAAAGTCCAGATATAACACATCGACTGGTTCTCCCTTATCCACTCTACTAGTTACACCCTCTTGCTCCCTCTCTACTACCTCCTCAGTCTCCCATTCAGTCTCACTGCAATACCTCGCATGAGGACGTAAATCACAAAGCAACAAACCTCAGCTATGTTCATTTAAATTATTGATTGTCACAGGCCAACAAAGGCAGGAGATCAGGGTGAAATAATTCATGAAATCAGTTCTGACAAGTGTATACATAAACTGCAAATATACTGAAGAAAGCATCCTTTCAGGATACATCATGACTTGGTACGGCAACTACTCTGCCCACGACCGCAAGAATTGCACAGCCTACCTAGACCATCACATAAACTAGTCCAAACCCATCGACTCCACCTGCACCTTGCCGCCCAGGGAAAGCAGCCAACATAATTAAGTTAGTTAGTTAGCTAGGTTTATGGCCATGTGTACCAAGATGCAGTGTAAAGCTTATGAACCACTTACATACACCTCAGTCATTCTCTCTTCTCCTTTCTCCTGTCAGAAAATACAAAGCTTGAAAGCATGTACCACTGGAAACAAAAACATTTATCACTCTTGAACAGACCTCTCATAAACTAAGAATGTATTTGTAAACTGCCAATCAACCAATTGCAGTCCTTGCACTTTTGTTTTACACACTAGCTGTAGCACTATATTCTGTACTATTTCCTTTCTCTTTTTGCACCACCTGTATGGTTTGATTGTACTCTTGTATGATCTGGATTGATTTGCCTGGATAGCACACAGAACAGTATTTTTTAACTGTATGTCGGTGCACGTGACAAAAATAAACCAAAATACCAATACCAAAAAATGCTACGATATGTCACACCAAAATGTTCTAACTGCGGCAGAGGATAGAACGAACCGATGTAACTATCTTTGTGATGAGATCAGAACCACAGCTTTAGAGGTTCAGTAAACATTCTCTGCAGCTGTTTAGAGACACGGATCCTGGAGCTGAAGGCAGTCGTGACTGAGGTTGATGCAGCTGAGTGGACTCAGTCAGGAGAGTGATGGCCCCACACTGGACAAACATCCTATTTGGGAAATGACAATTGCAGTTTAACAAACTGTGGAGTCTAAGAAAATGCTTCCGTCTCAGATTGGACCCATAATTACGGAGTCGCTCGGAGCCATGCTTCAGAAATTTCTGCCTCAGATCATTTTTCCTTAATTTCATTAGGACCCAGCTCACAACGAGTTCATGACTTTTTTAATCCAAACTTAGCAACCCAAAGGCTGAGATAAGATTCCTTAATGATACAGAAGTGAGTGGCTTTGCAGATAGTGAAGATGGTTGTGAAAGATTGCAGCAGGATCTGGATCGATTGGCCAGGTGGGCAGAGGAATTGTTGATGAAATTTAATACAGAGAAGTGTGAGGTGTTACATTTTGGGATGTCGAACAAGGGCAGGACCTACACAGTAAATGATAGGCCTCTGGGTAGTATTGTAGAACAGATGGATCTAGGAGTACAGGTGCATGGTTCCTTAAAGGTCGAGTTGCAGGTAGATAAGGTGGTCAAAAAGGTTTTTGGCATTTTGGCCTTCATCAGTCAGAGTATTGAGAATCCTATGCTGTCTCTCTACACAAGGAAGATAGATGCAAAATGTTGGAGTAACTCAGCAGGTCAGGCAGCATCTCTGGAGGAAAGGAGTAGGTGATATTATGGGTCAGAACCCTGAAAGTCTGAAGGGTTCCAACCCGAAACGCCACCTTTTCTCCTGAGATGCTGCCTGACCTGCTGAGTTACTCCAGCATTTTGCGTCTATCTTCAGAAGTAAACCAGCATCTGAGATTTCTTCCTACACATTTTCTCTTCCCAAAATTGGTCTGTGCTCTGACTGAAAGCTTTCCATTCTCAGGAGCAAGCCAGGCAGTGATGTGGAGCAAGGACCCTGGCCTGTCAATCCATGCAAGGACAGGCTTGTGAGCAGCAGTGGACATCCTGCCTATCTTCTTTGAGCAACAACTGGCCAATGATCTAGAGCTGGCACTGTGGCCAAACACCACACACATCAAGGGTCTGTGATGAAGGAGGAGCATCATGGTCCACTTCACATCCTGCAGGAGCAGGTACAAGATCAGGAGTGTGATTCTCTGAGTTTTTTCAAGCAAGAGGTGCAATTATTTCTGTATGGGGCAAAGATCCCCAGTAGAAAAGGAACCACCTTTTTCTACTAATCAGCGCCAGAATGATCACCTGGTGGAAATAAAAAATGCAGGTGTGGAAAATTTGACAGGATGAGAGGGGAACTTCCCAGATTCCAACTCTCTTCTCTCCCAAAACTGAGATTTTCATCAGCTTGTTGCATCTTCCAGGATCAACCCTGGGCTTGCCTGTCATATGCTCTGTAAGGCATCACCACTTTATGTGAGAAACTAGAACAGCTGGTCTATTAATCTCCAAAATGTAATATTTTAATCGCTTTAGGAGCAAAAGGCAGGCATCTGAGCCATATCCCTTAAAGGCAACAATATGGTCCATTCCTCACAAAAGACTACCCTCTTTGCTTACTCAGGAGCCTGTCCTTGCATGGATTGACAGGCCAGGGTCCTTGCTCCACGTCACTGCCTGGCTTGCTCCTGAGAATGGAAAGCTTTCAGTCAGAGCACAGAGCAAATTTTGAGGAGAGAAAATGTGTAGGAAGAAATCTCAGATGCTGGTTTATTTCTGAAGATAAACGCAAAATGCTGGAGTAACTCAGCAGGTCAGGCAGCTTCTCTGGAGAAAAGGTGGCATCTCGGGTTGGAAGCCTTCAGACTCAATGTAGACTTGGACCTTTAAAAAGTCAACAATTAATTGAAAGGTAATTTTTTCAATTCAGTGGTTTAATTGGTGTCTCTCTCAGAAAACAAAGAGGAGAACTAGGCGCATGGAATGTTTTTGTAACAATGCCCCAAGGGAAGATACCCCGGGGACCAGGAATAAACATTATCGTAAACAGATTTGCAGCAAGAAAATAACAAATAGGTCCTGCTTGTTTTTGCACCCACGACATCAACAGTCAGCTCTGGTTCCACTAGTCAGCATCAGGGCAGGCAATGGTTGTTTAGCAAGCAAATGCCTGAAGATAATACTCTCAATACAAACAGGCAGATGAAAGGAAGCTCAGGCTCACCCCTTGGACTGAATAGAGATAGTATCTAAAGCAGTCACTTAATCAGTATTTGGCTTCTCCAATCTGTTAGAGATCACATCACGAGCACTAAATACAATAAATTTAAGTGCAAGTGAATTGGGAAGGGAAGTTATGAGATGATGGGCAAATGGTGCATCTCCTTTGGTTGCATGGGAATGTGTTGTGAGATGGAGAATGGGTGCTGTTGGACATAGAATAGACAGTAAATCAGAGTCACAGCTAGAACAGTCAGCTGGAATGCTGATGAGGGAGAGGAGGTAGAGCGCTGTCTGCTCACGACAGCAAGGTCAGAGCAGCAGATGTCACAAATGACATTGAATGTGGAGGTTGGTGGGGTAAGAGCATAAGTAGCAAAGATTTAGATGAAGTTGAGAGTCCCATCAACTATAGAGGAGGAAAATGTAGACACAAGGAACTGCATATGCTGACTTGCAAAAAAAGGAGAAAGGGCTGGAATAACTCAGTGAGTCAGGCAGAATCTCTGGAGAAGATGTTTAGGTGATGGTTTGGGTCGGGACTAACAAAATTTAAGGAGAAAGTAAGATCTCAGTGGCATTGCAGAAGATATCATCAGAAAAGGCAATGAAACTGGGAGGAAGTTATGGGTCGTAGGACAAGAGGAATTGCAGTCAAAAGAACTTTTGTCATGCAATAAATATTCTAGCAATCTGCTATGTTCCAGATTTTCCCATTTTATGTGTCTTTCTGTTCCAACAGTTTCCCTCTCTCTATCCATTTTCAGCATTCTCTTTTTACCCTTTCTCTGTACAGGTCAGCTGCGATTAGCATGTTTTCACTACCATCGGCCTTTACCATCATGACATGTAACACTTGTTTACTCCTGATCTTCATCTTATCACAAATGTCCCCTTTGTTCTTTCCATTTTCATCCCACCCCTCAGCCGAGCAACAAATGTGACCTAGACAGGACCCATTAGTGAGCGTTCAATGAGCAAACTCATTCAGATTTATGATCACTCTGGTGGCAAATCTAAGTATGATTACTCCTTACAAATCTGTCTGGCTACTTCTTCATGGAATAAATGCATCACTGGGAAGTTGAAACAGATTGCGCCTAATGTACTGAACTGAAATCAGGTACGGAATCACCGACTGATTTATCCCTCCTGAAGAAAGTGAGGACAACTGCAGCATCACTACTATTGAGATTATTCAACAACCAGGTGCCAACTGAATCTAAAGCTCTCTGGATATAGCGTAAAACTGAAAATCTGCTATCGAACAATTCTGAGTTCCGCAGCTGGTTACCCACGTAATATTTACCATGCTCCTTTTCATTGGGGCCTTGTTCCCATGTTCCAGTTAACATACGGGGCTGCATTCCCGTATTCCACTGAAGCTATCCAGGGGTTTAGTTGCTGTGCTCTCAATAACACCCCTGGGATCCAGTTCCCACACTCCCTTTACACTCACCCAAACAACAGTTGCCACACTCCCTTTACACTCACCTGTTTTATTGCACAACTCACTTTCATATTGCATAATATACTTTTCAAAATGGACTAGAGATATTAATAGAAACTGTCTTTAAAAAAATCAGCTAATCCTGCACTAAAGTCTTGAGTGTCAGATTATTTGAGGGTTACTGCACAACCCCCTTTTGTTTTTAAAAGGCAGTGAGATAAAAGTCACCATTATTAGATACGCATTCAGGTTTATTCTGGCCAGTCTGTCAGTTCAGGAGACTTGGTAAGATACACATCTAAAGAAATTCAGTTTTTATTTTCCACCCAGTACATTAGACATGTCTGGTCTGCCAGCTGGGTACATCCAGCTGCTGCAACTCCCCACGAAAGGTCAGAAGCAAGTATGCAAAAACAAAACAGCTTCCGTCTTATTCAAACAGACCACCCTGATCACACTGTACACAACCAGCACATCCTACTATGTCTCACATCATTGTGTCAGGAAATATTTGAAATAGCTTTGTTTTAGATAAACCACTTAGAATCCTATAATCTTAATCTTAGGTTTCAAGGAAGCATAAATTTAGATATTTGGTCACTGGAGAATTTACAGAAGTGGTTTCTAGCATAATAGGGGGCAATAATATCTCACCCTTCTTGACATTTCCCTGCATGATTCAACCAACATGCAACTCAGTTCTTTGCTAATAATTGTGAACAGCTTAACGAAAACAGCAAAACAGTAAATAGCCTGGGGTATGCCAGGTGTACAATGACTAAACAGGCTCTGACATAACAGAGAAACGCAGAAACTATTGCCAAGCTATTTTCCCTCAAGAGACAGATCAAGTGGAGCTCTCAAACCAACTCTTCTATTGAGAACAACATTAACCCCACGTCAGCCCTGTTACAGGTTCAAGGATGCTGGTGTTCATTAAAGTGGAAAAAGCAGTTTAACACTAAGAACAGAACCAGCATTGAAGCAGAGGGAACCAGGGCACAATACTTAGAGAAGGAATTTGTCGTGCGGAGGTACACAGCAATCAAGAGTACTTCAAGAGGCAGGAAGCCAGGTGTTTCAGTGGAAGGCTAATCTTATGAAATCTTTCCACAATGTTAATATTTTCTCTTCATAAGTGGATGGAATTAAGTGCCCCGGACTAAACATCCTGTTTTCCTAAATTTAAGCAAAAACAGAATATCTGGGAAATGCTCTATACGGTAGAGAGCATAAATGGAAACAGAAATATAGAATTAGCACTTCAAGTTGAAGAGCCTTTTTTCTGACGTCTTGACACTTCAACATTAGACGCTGCCTGCCTGGTTGAATATTTCTGCATTTTATGCTTTTAGTTTAAGATGTCATTAATTTTATTTCTTATTTTAATTAATTTCTTCTTTGCTGATATTATTGCTTACCTAGGACAGGTGTGAAAGGCAGAAAAGCACAGAAGTCATGCCAACAGATCACCTCTAACAGGCTTTAATGGAAGGCAAGGCTGTGGACACAGCTTTAGTTCCTGTAAAATTTGACATGGATTTTATTTTTAAATGACATTGAGATATTTAAAAACTATTACATTTGATGGAAATTAGAAAAATAAAAGCACAAACTGATGCCTTCCATAGGTCATGAATCGACACTGGAATCTCAGAGCCTTCAACAGATCTGACAGGCGCAGGACACAAAAAGGAATGCCCCAGATATTTGCTTGGAATTGCAACAAGATCAGGTCTCATTAGACTCCATGTTCAGCACGGTGATAGATTTAGTCTCCTCAAATCTGTTATCAAGCTCTGGATTCAGGACACGTGCTGGCAGTTTCTGTTGGTACAGCCAACTAAATTCACCCATTATATCTCGGGCCAAAGATAAATCAAGGATGGGGAGCATTTTTGTTTCACTTCTCTTCCATCTGCATAATAAAGGGAGTTATAGAAGCTGGAGGGACCAGATTATGCGCAGGCAGATAAGTGTTGGTCTTTGCGTCATGTTCGGCACAGACATTGGGGAGGCCAAAGGAACTGTTCCTGTGCTGTACTGTTCTATGCTCGATATGTTCCTGGCAACATCTTCATACATCTCTTCTACACCATCTCCAGCACATTCATATCTTACCTGTAACCTGCAACAACTGTGGTCTAGTTGGTGTACAATATATTTCCAGCCTTGCCAAATAAAGGAAAGCATTCAGTATGCTTTTTAAATCGTCTCATTGATCTCTCCCAAGTATCATATAACCACTGTATATGCTCTTCAAGATTCCATTCTTCCCTCGTTTCATTCAATATTTCATTTATTTTATACTCTTGTCCTGTAACAGTTCCTAAAAACATTACCCTAAATTTCCCTGGTTAAATTCCATTTGCCACTTTTAATTGACACAATCATCTATACCTTCCTGCAGTCTAAACTTTGCCTCCATATTGAAATAATAAAGATCACGAACGGAAGAACTATAATTTGACAGATCCTCATGATACATTACTTGTTAGTAAAACCTTATGAAGGAATAACTTATATTTTAAATAATAATAGACAAGTTCAGAAAAATCTAACGTCTCAAAGACCAAAAATTGAAAAGGATGTGGTGCAGTTTGTCATTCACAAAGGCAAACATGGCCGATGCAAGCACCCAGCTGATAATCGTCAGGAAAACATAGCTAATAAAAAAAATTGCCCTTGAATATTCATCATACTTCTTCACTGCTATGATCTTATGGAGGAACTTTAAATATACAGATTGACTAGACAATAGCAACTAATTTTCAAGAATATTAGAAACACATAGCTCCACCAACTTGCCCCTCTCATCTGTAGCTCCGTTAATTTCAGCAATTCTTGAACTGATCTCCACTCAGCATAAATAATCATTGGGTAATGGATGAGCCTTGGCCACTTCAAAACCTGCTTCCCATAAAGTGTTGGAATGTTAGGAACTGAACAGGACAACAGTTGTTCTTAAAATAAAATCATGTCTGCCATGTTTTGATTATGAATTGCCATTTTCACTTTCAAATCACTTTCAAAGTAGGGCGGATGGTGGCTTGCTTTCAGGTCTCCTCACTGGTTTCGTCTTCTGTCTAGACTTTGAGATTATTGATGTATAAACTAAGAATATTGCAAACCACTTAAAACAGAAGCTTTATATTGATAAGTCCCTCATGTTTTTGCAACTATAATAAGGGCCCAAACCTACATTTAAAGCTTTTACTTCTACTCCCCAGTGGCTCCCATTTGGTAATACACTTTTTGGCACTGTTTTTAATGGATGCTGGCCTTTAAAATATGCAACGTTGGAGAAGCTTGAATTTGGACTCGATGTAGTTCAGAAATATGCATATTCAGAAGTTATTCAAGCTGCTTTGGCAACATGCCAGAAATTCTGTGCATTTTGTCTTCACTTTCAATTTTCAAGTTTTGCAAAGTTCATCTTGTTCATTGCAAGAGGCATCTAATGTTAAAAGGCCACTCAAACTACTCAAACCAACACGCAGTCCAGATCTCTCCCAATAGCTCCTTAATCTCCCGAGGACGAGCAAGTAAATCTTTCACAACGGAAAGACTACTTTTCTCCGTGATTGCCAGCAATCAAGCATATCCTCAAGATATCAATTTATTGTTCTACTTGAACCCGAGATAACACTGGCATGAACAGGATAGAATACAATTTTAATATAAGATGCAGTATTTTGAACATCTCTTCATATAGTGTTATCTCAGTTACCTCCAAGACATTTAATTTATGCCATGTACTCAGTACTGTACTGATGACTCTGTCATATTTGGAACAACTTTAAATTTAAATCATTTCATCAACTATCTGCTATCTAAGTGCTTAGAGGTGTAGAGAATCCAAGGAGGTAATACATTTAAAACATGAAAACATGAAAAGGTATTGATAACATCCCAA
This sequence comes from Rhinoraja longicauda, assembly GCF_053455715.1. Lineage (NCBI taxonomy): Eukaryota > Metazoa > Chordata > Chondrichthyes > Rajiformes > Arhynchobatidae > Rhinoraja > Rhinoraja longicauda. The sequence continues at coordinate 12,102,165 of NC_135973.1, forward strand.
TATCTTGTTCAAATATCCATTCATTTTCTGAAGGGGCCAACAAATTGGGGTGGATAGCTGACTTCCAATCATACTTCCAATGGAGTTTTTGTACAGATTTGGAGAACTTAATTTTTCTCTTGAAGCCAAAATGGGGCACTGGCTAAGATTACCTAAATGGGCAGAGACTAAGAATTGAATCCATGTACTTCCAACTCCATTGCCTCCAGGTGTAAGGATCCAATTCAATGCCACAAAACAGAAGGATGTGGTCTACACCCATTAGCTGACAGATTTTAAGGAACAGAGCAGTTTGTATGCTTTTTACATTGTCCAGATTATTTAATTTAAAAAATACAGTCAGAAAAGAAAACGATCTGCCTTTAAAATAAGACTAAAACGAGTAGCAATTACAAATTCCTTTAAATTATTAATAGGCATCAAATGTGCATAAAAATCTTGCTGTGATCTGTGCCGAGAAATCAAACCCATCAGGGTCAATCTGGACTCTAGAGAGAATGCCTCAATTCACCAAGCAGCAAAAGACTGCAGATGCTGCAATCCTCCAGTGGGTTAGACAATATCTGTGGGGGATGGGCACCAATTCTGCAAAAGGACATTGATCCAAAGCATCATCTTCTGTGGCAAAGATAGACACAAAAAGCTGGAGTAACTCAGCGGGACAGGCAGCATCTCTGGAGAGAAGGAATGGGTGACCCTTCTTTAGAAACCCATCTTCTGTGGCTCTCTCCAGACACTGGCTGTACTGGTGAGTGTTGCTGATTTCTTGATTTAATACTAAAGCTTCAGTGTCCTGCCGCAGGACAACTTGGAAAAAGATTATCTGAAGAATTTTATTGCATATTTTTAAAAAGCAATTCCAAAATCATGTGGACAGCCCAATGGAAAGGCAATCATGCAAAGGGATGTGAACAGCAGAAAGATTAACCATTAGCCCTTATCCTAGGGTTATTCAAGACTGCTGCAGGTTTCATCAAAAATCAAGCAAAGACATGACAATAGACAATAGGTGCAGGAGGAGGCCATTCGGCCCTTCGAGCCAGCACCGCCATTCAATGAGATCATGGCTAATCATTCTCACTCAGTACCCCGTTCCTGCCTTCTCCCCATACCCCCTGACTCCGCTATTCTTAAGAGCTCTATCTAGCTCTCTCTTGAATGCATTCAGAGAATTGGCCTCCACTGCCTTCTGAGGCAGAGAATTCCACAGATTCACAACTCTCTGACTGAAAAAGTTTTTTCTCATCTCAGTTCTAAATGGCCTATCCCTTATTCTTAAACTGTGGCCCCTTGTTCTGGACTCCCCCAACATTGGGAACATGTTTCCTGCCTCTAACGTGTCCAACCCCTTAATAATCTTATACGTTTCGATAAGATCTCCTCTCATCCTTCTAAATTCCAGTGTATGATTACTAACAGTAACAAACTTGCCTCAGGAAAGATTGTATTTCCAAATCTGATTTTATAATCTATATTTTTGGTCAATATACCTTTTGAAAGCTGTTAAAACTATTACAGAAAGCAAAAGCACAATGCATTGAGCTTTGCACACAATTGCAGCAAAAGGTGTGAAAATGGGTACAGACTATAGATATTTTTTATCTATCAACTCCGACATATAAACAGAATATCAGCACAACCAGAATTGAAATGGTGATGTAAATTGACCTTTCAAAGGATGAAGAATGGAATGGAAAGCGGGTAATGGTAAGAAGCAGGAAGACAGGTCGTGCATTATTAGAATGAATGTGGAGGGTATTACTGGGACAGACCTCGCTGCTGCTGTTGTGGAAACTGGTCTCCTCCCCCTTCACTTCCCGCGACACAATCAGCAGAAATTCTGACTGATGGTCCCGCCCGAGGCCATAGGGGGAACCTATACTGACCAGCTGTAACAACCAGAGCAGAGTGTTTGTAACAGTGGGTGTATTACAAGAGTTCTTTCATTTCAAGTTTTCAAAAGATGTAAAGTAAAAATATCTTAATAATTATTAACATATCAATTACAGTTTCAGTGACACAAATTTCCAATGCTAAAATGTGGCAAATACTTAAAACAATAACACCAGAAATATTGAACTGTAAAACAAGTCCATCTCTTTATTCAGGTTACAGAATGCTGTGTGGTATGAACATCCCGTAATCTGCGGGCATCTGCTTAGACACGAGAACCACCCGGTCGGTCTACGGTAATGGAGCACTAATGGGTGATTATTGCTTTGTTCACATCTGCAGCTGCTCCATTGGAGCGAGTGGGCTTAAGATAGTGGGCTCAAGAAAGTGGGGGCTAAAGTGGAGGAAGAGAAAAGACAAGGGCCTTCGCTTAAAACAAAACAGTACACGGCCACAAATAACTTCTCAATTCTACTAAGTCATCAGATCAGTCAGGGCGTTTGGGGCTGAGGAAGGAAGAAAATAATCTGTTAGCCTTTCACCAACTGGAAAGGACTAAATAGCCATGGGCAGGATAGGGTTTAAGTCATGCCACATGTGGTTGAACGGATTGCAAGCATAACATGACAATCAAAGGCAGACATGCTGCAGCAGCGAGGAAGGGGTGTCATCCAGCAGCTGTAAAGTAAGTGAAATGGATGGAGGGATAGAAGCAGGGGTGCAAGCAACTGTGGAGAAGCATGCAGGGTGGAGAAGGGCTGAAGAAGGTACCTAGAACTAGTTCCTTAAAAGAGTTGGAAAGTGCAAGGTCCCTACTTTAAAAGAGCAGAATTAAGTTGGCAGAGGGGAAAACTGACCAAAATTTACCACACTCTGGGATATAGAGCACAATATTTGTGACATGAACAACTCCCCAAGACTTATTATTTGAACAGAAAATCCTTAGGCAATTTATCCCCCAAAAATATACTTTCCCATCAAAGTAATTTGGGATGGCTTATTGGCATAAAAATATTTACTTTTATGTTTAATTGAATTAACCGAAATTATTTTATCTTGAAGCAAAAGGAGACTCAACAGATTATGTAACTTTAGTGCCATTGTTTTATTAAAGCTTGAAATGTCAAGGGATTCTAGGATGCAGAAAACAGCAAATGCCAGGACAGATGCTTGGATTTAAAAGATTTAAACAATCACCTTTGAAATACTTGATCATAGACTAACTGAAATAAACAAAGCCAACTCGTATGTCACAGGGAAAGTTCATGAAAGTACTTGTTTAAATGGGAGGCTAAATCTCTCACTTATCAGGCGATTTGCCAACAATGCTATTGCATGAGAGACAGCCAAAGGCTTTGAGAAATGCAAGTGGACACTATATAAACACAAGCTTTATTTTCTGTAAGTATGAAAAAAAAGTTGATTGATCTGTGGGGCTTATGAGTCAAAACATGCATACCGTTTAAGTGCAGTAGGCTGAGATGGGGAAAGGACAAAAGAACATTAAACAAGGGTAAAACAGCCCAAGTTGACAGTCCAATACATTGACTTTAGAAAAATGTTCATTCTAAATTAAACATTGTCTGTGTGAGCAGGTATTGCTGTAATTACACATCCCTGCCAGTAGCAGCACTGCTGCTCCATTATAAATAAGGTATGAAATATTGTATTACAATAGAAAAAGTGAACACAACGTGCATTGTTTTTACACCTCTTCTCCAAAGCTAGACATAGGGAAGTAATGCACAACTAATTATGCACAATTATTTATGATTTCCAATGAAAACGGAGCGTTTTCACGGGGTTAGTGCTAACAGTAATTGTCAGTAGAATGTGGCTGATTTAAATCACAGGTAAGAGAATTTAAATGAGACAATCAGAAATGCATTACCCAGATATGCTTCTAATCATGGGAGGGGGGATTGCAATACGAGGACACATCTTTAGTGAAGAACCTTGCCCTGGAATGGAAGACCAACCATGTTCCTAGATAGCTACAAAAAGAAAGCTGGGAATGATTCAAGCTGCAGCAATAGTCGAGTCCCCAAGCACTATGTGGAAAGGAACTGCTGATGCTGTTTTTTTTCCAAAGATAGATACAAAGTGCTGGAGTACCTTAGCAGGTCAGATAGCATCTCTGGAAAAAAAAACGATGGATGACGTTTTGGGTTGGGACCCTTCTTCACACTGACCTTCAGGCTGCCTGACCCACTGAGTTATTCCAGCACTTTGTGTCTATCTTTCCCAAGCACTGTGTTTGTATCACCAGACTCAAACACTTTTTAAACAGATTTATTTTAAACACTCAACTCCAGCTTGGAAATGTCAGTTGGTTGTCCAGCGATAAACACTGAATTGAGAATAAATCCAAGAAAATCTGCATGCTTTGAATCTGTTTCTGATGTAGCCAACTACTGTTGAATACACAGCTGCTGATTTCTGAGTCCTGTGTGGAGGACCAAAATAGAAGTGAAACAACAATGTAATTTTTGATTGCTTCCTGTTCAAGGGAATATTTTAGCATCCTTACCTGTTCAAACTTCCATCCATCAGACATTGTCGACACCATCTGGGTGAGTTCCTCTTCTTGGCACTGTAGCACTCTGTAGACATGTTTCATTGGGATCTGAAGATTATAGTCAAGAAGAAATAAATTCTTAGCTCACAAACCTATTATAGAATATATTATGAAATGCAGTGAACACTCAGGACTTTCCAATAATGGAAATAATGTTTATCGAATCTTAAACTGGATCAATAAATTTTGTTTAAATTGCTGATGATAAATTCACAGGTATAACTTACACTTCTAAATCTATGTCTATTTGTATCTTCTTGATCAGGCCAGATTACCCATTTAGTCCCCTTGAGAACCTCCTCCCACCGTTCAACCCCCTATCTTCCATCCCAGCCCCCTGTCCACCTCTTCAGCAACCCTCAAACTCTCAATTTCCAAAATTCTCCAAGCAGCAAGATGATTGATAAAGAAAGCAAACATGGGGGAGAAAGTGTGAGTACATTAAATCTCGGTTAGGTGGTTATTGGATTGCCATGTTAGCTCAGGCAGAGAGGGGAAAGTATTCCTGTTAATGTTTTGGTTCGTTATATGTGCAGAGGGCAGAGCTTTCACGTCAATTATCATTTTCAAGCAGCTAATTATTAAACAGGGATAGTGTGCTTATTTCATTGAATGGATTCTCTCTGTAGACTTGAAAATAACTGTTTCTCAGTGTAAAGTAATATTGTCAAACAATCCAAAATAAATTACCTAACAGACTGTCCAATGTCTTGAAAGAATATTTGTTTACAAACTTTATTCCATGTTCTGCCGTTGATGGTCATTATCACGTGACTAAACTGAGAATTTTACTTAATCCTCAGCGATTCCTGACTCTGTCCCCTCATCCTTTAGATTTTAGAAATACAGCGCAGAAACAGGCCCTTTGGTGCACCGTCTCTGCGTCGACCAGCGGTCACCCCGTACACTAACACTACCCTGCACATTAGGGACAATTAAATTTTTTACCAATGCCAATTAACCTACAAACCTGTACGTCTTTGGAGGGTGGGGCGGAAACCGGGAAACCCATGCAAATGCAGGGAGAATGTACAAACTCCGTACAGACAGCACCCGTAGTCAGGATCAAACCCAGGTCTCTAGCATTGTAAAGCAGCAGCACTACCACTGCACCACTGTGCTACCCCTCAAGGGCTTCCACCAGGGATGGCCGAATAGATCAGAGCTGGAAATCTTGTCCAATTTTCTCTCCCTACAGCAAGAACAGACTGCTTGGTAACACTTAAATAATTGCAAAAGAAATCTGCTTGAGACACAGGCTGAACTCAGCACTTAGCAGATAAGCTGCACATACCTTCATTAAAGACTGGATTTTAGCAGGCTCTGCAGAAGTGAGGCTGCAGCTTTTCCTGTGCTCTTGGCTGACTGCATTTCCTGAGCAGTCATTTCTCCTTTAGTATTGCAATCGACGTTCAAATTAGTCTCTTTTAGATTTCTGAGTTACAATAAGTTCTATTTTCTGAACACATTCACTGTGGGTGTTTTACAATGCTGCTGCAGTCTTTGCACTTTAATGGCAACAATTTTCTCAAGTACTAAAACCATTCAGCAAAATGGCACTTATTTGCACACTAATTTAAAAAATAAAATCTCCACTATCTAGTGTAGGAAAGAACTGCAGATGCTGGTTTAAATGGACGGTAGACACAAAATGCTGGAGTAACTCAGCGGGACAGGCAGCATCTCTGGAGGGAAGGAATGGGTGACAATTCGGGTCGAGACCCTTCTTCAGACTGAAGGGTCTTGACCAGAAATGTCACCCATTCCTTCTCTCCAGAGATGCTGCCTGTCCCGCTGAGTTACTCCAGCATTGTGTCTACTCTTCACTCTCGAGGGTTGTAATACCAAATAAAACTATTTGATCTCTACATAGCTTCTGCTATTATGCTTTTTTTCTGCTCACTGTTATATCTTTCTGCGTTTCTAAAGCCTTCCTACGTGGTTTCAATTCATTGATAATGACCATCTTTTGAGAGCACTGGCTATTCTTTACCCGAGTCATTTTGTACACAGCAAGGATAACGGCAGAATCTTTATTTTTGGCTATGGTACTTGAGAGTCTTATACTGGCCAAGATAACTGGGTAGTGTTTTTAAGTGTCAGGTGTGGGTCTCCAATCCACAATGCAGTTATAATATACCTTTGGATACCAGAAGCAGGCATGAAAATTACTACCCGATTGTGTCTTTCTTTAACCATGGATATCTTGCTTGCAGCCTCTCCCCACCAATCCTCAAGGATAATTGCACATATTTGGAGGTCTCTTTTCACTCACCTGTAATGTTTTGGTGTCTCTTTCTCCTATCCTGTCTTTCACTAACTTTATTAGTGATGTGATGTTGTAAAACTCTGCTTCCTCCAGTACACCTAAAAGGAACAAATCACCAATGAAGTACTTTAAGCTATAAACCTGCAGAGAGTTTAAAAAGTTCCTGATAATCGCAACTCAGTTCTCTGCCTTTGACGAGAGTTTTAAATACTGCCTTTTACTGACACGCAAAGTATGTGAGAGTAAGAGAGACAGAATCAAATTACATACAATACAAAATAGAATGAGCTCGGCAATCAAAAAACTTTTGTTTTTAAAATCAAGGAACATAATAAAAATAAACAAAAGATGGTGATGACTTGCCTTCCTCTGCTAAATCCTTATTAATAACCAGCTTCCCATGTCGCAGATAGTTCAGGACTGGGCCAAAATAGGTGGGATCTCGGTCTATTAGGTAAGCACCAGTATCATCCTGCATTTCAAACAATCATCTGGTTACAAAAATTATACTTTATAAGTACACTCAAACATGTTTTTCAGTAGACCAATTCATTAAAAAAAAACTATTTACCTTTCTACCCATTCATCCTCTGTTCCCATGTAGCACTCATTCAAATAGTATAGTTCAGTAATGTGGACTGGATAATCCATAATCGCAACATGTTTAATTTACCAACTTAGTTATGTTCCAGAGTCTGCACAATACCTTGCTAACAACCTATTGCAATTTAACCTTCAGTTGCAATAGCTTTTAAATGTAAAAGTCAGTTCAGCTCAAATCTCAAATCAAAAGGAAAAGCTCGAATATGCGCTTTTAAATTTTTTATCTGAATGGATAACTATATAATTAAAAAATTAAAGATTCAGATTATGGATACAGAAGGAAGCCTGTAGGCTTTCTGAAATTACAAAAATCAGCTGCAAAGAAATTGTTAAAACTGCAAGATGCAAGCACTGAACAGAAGGCATTCTGTTGACATCAAGTGTGCCAGTACTTGAACAAGTGGTAACATTCCTGGGGAACAACCTGCTCATCAACAAAACCACACAGTATTGATCTGTTTATTTCGCTGCAATGAGAAATATCAGATGATAGAAAACAATATATTTCTGGAAAAAAATTGAGGGAATATGCTGAAGGGAAGAAGGTTAGGATATAATGAATAGGACAGGCAGAGATCACCATTGTGGGAGACGGTGTGTAGGAAAGAACTACAAATGATGGTTTCAATTGAAGGTAGATACAAAATGCTGGAGTAACTCAGCGGGACAGGCAGCATCTCTGGAGAGAAGGAATCAGTGACGTTTCGGGTCGAGGCCCTTCTTCAGACTGATCACTCTGAAGAAGGGTCTCGACCCGAAACGTCACCCATTCCTTTTCTCCAGAGGTGCTGCCTGTCCCGCTGAGGTACTCCAGCATTTTGTGTCCACCTTGTGGGATACAGTATTATCTCAGAGCCTCAACTCAAATAAAGCTCATGTAACGAACACTGAATGTAAACAGAACATGAAGGCATGAGGTCTGAAATGCAGTCTTTGCAATCTGTTGCATCTGCTGGATGTTGTAAATTTTAAAAAAGTGAAATGTTGTTGCGTAGTGTTATTGGTTATTGAATATACAACTATTTAATATTGTACAGTACCAGTATCATGAATCCGATGCCTCATGTTAGTTTATATTTTGTTACCTCTTACAGCAATCAGGAGCCAACTGATAGCTGTGGCAATATCTTTCCACTGATAAGGGAGAATGAAGTGAACCAGGAGGCAACTGCAACATCTAGCTACCAAATTAAAGAAACAACGGGAATTATTAGCTACAAAGAATGAAAATTCCACCAAACTGAAAAGACAGTCAGTGACTAAGTGTGAAAAGGAACAAAAGTCAAATGCTGGAGTAAGTCAGGAAGTCAGAAAACCTCTGGAGAACATGGATAGGTGATGTTTCAAGTCAGGATCATTCTCAGACTGATTATGGCAGGGGTGAGAGAGCTGGAAGAGAGGTAGGACCGGAACAAAGCTAGGCAAATGATAGATGGATGCAGAGAAGGGCGGTTGTGTGCTTACAACCCAACAGTATGAACATTGAATTTTTCAATTTCACGTAATTAACCAACCCAATCGCCCCCAAATCTTTTCCAGGTGCCCCACCTAGATGCACACCCATTTCTCCCACTATCCTACTGATCCTGTGCCGCCAGCAGGACAACAGATCTGTAAAGCCTAGATAAGACCCGATACCTTCAAGAACATGATACTTAAAAGCTACAAGGTGACACCAAAAACATGGCAACTTTATGTACTGCCTCAGTGGAAATCTACTCAGTTGCTGCCTTATGTACGTGTATGATTGTGCTTATGCACGGTTTGATGATTTAAATAGATTGTATGCAAAATGAACCATTTCACTGCATATAGGTACACGTGACAATAAAGTCATTACTACTATTTTAAGCAGGATTATAATCCACACCATAGAAAGAATACTGGGAGAACAGAAATAGGGGACATAACCCAGTACTGTATTAAATATACCAAAGGAGAAGGTTTTTTTTGCTTACATGTAATTTTCAGACCCATAAGGCCATAGGTTTTTTAAAAAAATAAGCAGGTCTCCAGTCTTGGGAAGCTAGTGAGTTCATTTTAAAGATCCTATGCACAGGAATGCAGTCTGCACTGGCAGCCTGAAACATCACCAATATCAAAACATGACGTCCAAACACACTTTAAAGGCACTTGAAATTGAATTATAGGACACCATGTCACATCTGTGGAGAGAAGAGCTCTGAAGTGTTAAGGAAGGCTCTGTTTTTCCCTTTGCGGACATTGCTTTGTCTGCCAGTATCTTGCTGTGGTGTTTTATTTGAGATTTCTAGCATCTGTTATTTTAGTTTTGGAATCAAGTTAATGAGCTTTGATTTGAAAAGTGGGTGCTCTGTTCAATTAAATTTTAGATTTTGCATGGAAACAAGCCCTTCGATTCACTGAGTTCATGACAACCATAATTCACATTAGTTCTATGTTACCCCATTTTTGTATCTATTCCCTATAAATCAGGGGCAATTGACAGAGGCCAACTGACCCATAAACCTGCATGTCTTTGAAATGTAGAAAACTGGAGTACCGGAGGAAACCCACATGGTCACAGGGAACGTGTACAAACTCCACACAAACAGCACCCAAGGTCAGGATCAAACCCAGATCTCTGGCACTGTGAGGCAGCAGGCCTACCAGCTGCATCACTTTGCCATTACTGGAATCTTGCTCTCATGTTTGCCAAATCAGCGCTACACATACTTAGTAGATGGTAGATGGTTGAAGAAATATGTGCATAATGTTTACCAGTATTTAAAAAAAATTATAATCTATAAAACCTAGTCACAAAAGATAAAAATTCTCATACTTTCACCATGACTGCTTTCTCTCCTATTATTGCTTTCATTCTTTTGTCCTCTGGCATTCATATATCCTCTAGGATCCCTGTGGAATCTAGCAATAATAATCTAAAGTACAATATTAAAAAAGCGAGGTCATGGTTGGAACAAAACCGCTCTACTAGTGCCGAGTATGACTGCACATAGGCAGACCATAGGAATCAAGCGATATTAGCTGCCTTCTTAATTGGCCATTCCACCACATGATGCAGAAATATTCAACACAAATATGCTCTGTCTGGTCAAATCCCAAAAGAAAAATAATAGTCCCAGTCCCTGGTAGTACTATGCTTCATTTAGTTTAGAGATGCAGTGCAGAAACAGGCCCCTCGTCCCACCAAGTCTGCGTCGAACAGCGATCCCTGTACTCTAGCACTATCTTACACACTAGGGACAATTTATAATTTTTACCCAAGCCAATTGACCTACAAACCCGTGTCTTTTGGAGTGTGGGAGGAAACCGGAGCACCCAGGGAAAATCCACGCAGTCACAGGGAAAATGTACAAACTCCGTACAGACAGCACCGTAGTCAGGATCGAACACTGGCCTCTGGCAGTGGAAGGCAGCAACTCTACCGCAGTGTCACCGTGCTGCCCTGACTCATTCCATAACCACAGAGTTAACACTAACTCAGTGTATTGCTGCAAGCACAGCAAGGTGGTTGCATGTAACCAGATGGTTGGTGGTAGGTCTTACTGTGAAGTAAGCAGGAAACTGGTCTTGATGATTTCATGGGTTTTCACAAAAATAGCAAAACAAAACTTATTTTCATAATTTTTTGTAAAAGTCAGTTTTGCTCATTTCATTAAAAAAAATCTATTTGTCCCTCTTGCCTGAAGCACAATCAGCTTATCCAGTGGCAAATTGAGCTACAACAGCACCTGATGCTTGCCATATTTACTCATCAGGAGGTGGAAAACATCTCGTATACGGGTAAGAGCTCTCCCTGTCAATCACAGGAATGAGAGGCTCTCAGAGTTGATGCATTTGCTACAGGTTCGGCCATATTCCACAACTGTGCAGTAGCAATCAGCCAAGACTTTTTGTTTCATCAGCAGGCCAAAAATAAAGCAAATTTGCAAAACCTTGATGAATTAACCTCCAGAAAAATAAAGAAAACTACCATCATGGCCCTTGCTCTTATGGCTAACTATGGGTGGCTGCATCAAGCTGTGCATGGACCATGAAAATGCAAACACCAAGTGTCATTACAAGTAGAGATTCTATTCATGCTCATCTTTACACAGGATGAACCTGGCCATCAAAATGTTTGATTTAATTAGCCTGTTCCACACCACCTGCCCCTAGTAGGAGACTTTACCCAGAAGAATATATTTAATTACAAATCAATTAGTTAATGGTCTGAAAAAAAGTGTTATCAGAACTCTACAGGAAAAAAAGACAGTGCATCTAGTTTGTTCCCAGAGTAGACTGTCAGTTTCTTTTGCAGGATGCCTAATCAGCAAAGCTTTCAAACAAGCACTGCAAGCACCTTGCAGTTTGTATTACTAATTGGCGGGGAAAAAGGCCTTCCCCATCAGATCTTTAATTGTTGGAGTATTGGTACTGCACACAACCCTTGTGATGGCTGCACTGGAAGTGAGACCATTACCTGGGTCCTTTGAAGGAATGAACTGAAAGCGATGCAAGAATATTTGTTGAGATTCACTGTCAGAAATTGCACAACAGAGGATTCTGTGCTGCATACGCTGTTCCCAGAGACACGCGTGGAGACAAGTATCAGTCGCTTCTGGAAAACCATTGCAGCAAAATACATATTACCAAAACTCACTAGTGTCACAGAGCAAGGCCACAAGGTAACACATTCAAAGGGCCAAGACAACATGCTAAGGGACATGCTAAAGCTAGATATAGACACTGAAAAGGATCTATGGGCAAGGGCCAGAGTTTTAAATTAGTTAAAATTTTTATCAAAATCTCAAGAACTATTTGATTTAGGGCTGTAAATGGATGATAACTGATAATATGTTATCGTTAAGTAACAGGAAAAACATGAATTTCTCTCCAGCATTTTGTGACCATCTTCGGTCACAGGAAAAATATTGGAGACAGGATTAAACAGATCTAATAGCCAAGCATTACAGTACTAGAAGGAATTAATTAATTAACACACTATTTGTACCTTCATACCAAGGTACAACTTTTTTTTAAAAATCCACCTCTTTCCAACACAAATTTACAAACTATTTTACAGCTCTTAATATTAATAGCAGAGAATGGGCAATACTTTTTGTAGTGTAATAATAAACCAGTAAATTCCCTAGTATATGAAAATGGCTGGAATGTCCTGTCATTTGCTGTCACATAAGGTAACTTCTTTCAAGAAGCTAGGAATCTGCCTTAGGAATTGGCCAGACATTTATAAAGCAGGAGGCCAGCTTAACAATCTGGCATCACAGCCAACAATGACATTGAGGAGAATGTGGCTGTGAATCAAACCTGAAAATATTGGAGCCATGCTGGGCAGACAGCATCTGTGGAGGAGTACAAGGTCAACTTTTCATATAAACCTTGAGGACAGAACCAAATAGTGCTGTTGTGTTGTTCAGTTTAATATCAGAATATGAGGGGAGAGAAGAAAATATAAAAAGCAGAACTGGTTAAATAATGTAGGCACCTGACCCTGAACACAACAGAATTCACTTACTTCCTAGAAAAATACATCCTGCAAATGTTTTGCAGAAGCTCCCAGTAGGGATGGACGTGGGGACGGTGGAAATGTTTTGGAAAAAAGAAAAATGAATGGGAATGGATGGGAAGTAGAATGAATGGATAAACATAAGGATAATAAAGCCATGGAGAACAGCACAAGTAAAGGACCAAACAACCAGCTTGCAGGAGGTGTAAACACTTTATGGATAGCAGAAATTACTAGAGAAAGGTGGAATGTTTGTTGAAATTGTGAAATAAAAGTGGTGATTATTTTTCCAAGTCTTCCTTTCCAGATCCAACAGTAAACAGCAAATTCCAATGATTACAGAAATCCAAAACCAACTTTCAGACCTGCCAATACCTTCAGAGTATGATTTAGTTAAGGTTTCAGATGCAGATTCTCTGAACTTGACTTCCATCACTTAACTCTGAGTCAACACTGTTCAGCCGTATTGTTGCAGCAGGTTACTGCTTATTTTGGATACATGATCAGTCCCTTGTGAATGTACAGTGAGGTTTTTAGTCTTGCATATTCGAAGTGAATTGGGATCAGATTGAATCCGGCAGGGGACCAGTTAATTGTTAGTATTCACCAGGGTCTGAATCATTCCAAATTATTTTTGCCCCCTGGGCTTTTTTTGCAGAGCAGCACTACTTTATTGGCTCTATTCCAGAAATGATAATGAGGCCGAGGATTTATCATGTCGAGCTGAATGGACTGCACAGACAGACTGGCTGATGCAGGCACCTGCAGTGCAACAGGCCATTTGCAAAGTTAGCTTGCCTTAGTTCATTATAACATAACAAAAAGTTTAAAAGCCACAAGTTAGCATTATATGCTCGTGACATTTTGCAAGTTTTGTTTACACGTTAGCTCACAGTGATCAGTATCTGGCCTTTAGTACAACTTTTATATCTTGCAAAATTAAAAGAAGACATTTGGTTTGAGAAATAAGTCTGATAAGATGAGGTTTAATTTCTACAAGTCTCTGCCAAAATAAAAGTTGTTCCTAGATTTCCATTTTAAGCCATCACAGGCAGGAGATGAATGAAAATCTAATGCTTAATCCACTCCTTTCCCTTGAAAAGAAATGTTCAGTTTATTGTCACGTGTACCAAGGTACAGTGAAAAGCAACAAAAGCTGCGTGTGTTGTTGGTACAAAGAATGTACTAACTTGACAGGACGATGCATTGAATTGACAACAATATGAATGTACAGATGGGATGACACTACGATCGGCAAGAAAGCCCTGTGCTATTTTATAGTTCTTGTACATATTCTTGTACATAATAACATTTGTTTTTGAAACTAAAAGATATTCACCTCACGCTTGTCACACAACACATAAACTTAAGGCTTGAAATAGCCTTAATCATTGGATTTCGATAAATGTTGAGTATTTATTCTATAGAATATAAAACTATTATGTTAAATATTTAAAATGCTGCAATAATGTTGGTCTCCATTGTTTGAGTTCACACCTTCCATTTCTTGAGAGAGAAAGCTCCTGTAATGTTTGCAATTTGTTTAGACTTTTGAAACCAGGTTAAAACAGGGAATTGGACAAAGAAGAAAGTGAATCAATAATTGGGTTGGTTTTCAAAAAATTCTGTTTGCAAATAGTCTTAATCGCCATTGTCAGCTCCATCTTTTTCATATTGAAAGGAATATGATCTTTTTAAGGATGCTTCAGAGTGGAGAGCTTTTTGTGCGAACTACATGGTAGGGGTGCAGCTGATGCTCTGGAACAGGGCATAACAAATGGCCTCAATGAGGAAGCAAATTTGGAGGAAAAGAAAGCAACCTTTTGGTATTCCCATGTAAGTAATGCAGTTTGCATTCTTCAGGGAGGAAAATAGGTCTCAGACTCAGTTGGGAACATTAATTATGCAAGAATTGTTGATTGCAACATCAATTATTAAGAACAAGCCTTGGTTGCTCGAGTTAGCAGAGGCACCCAGATAACAATTTTTTCCTGAAAGAAATTCCCAAGCAGTTGTATGACAACTAAATTTTCAGATGGTTACATTCTCACACTGCCAAATTATGTGTTTGGTGTGAGGTGAATGTTGGTTAGTGGGATGGGGATATGTGACAAATCGGAACTTTAGCATTCATGCTGTCTGATAATTTAACACTGTGCACACCCACTGGTTTCATGCGAGTTCCTATGTAGAAGAACATAAGAATCAGGAGTAACAGAACAAATTGCAATAAACCACAATCTGCAGCTATAATGGAACCGATATGAATAATGCAGAGTAACATTAGAACTATCCATTGATGGACTTATCCAGACTGTAAACTATGATGTGGCTTTTATGGTAAGTGCATCGTATGTCAAAAAGTGGAAAGTGAAAATGGTTGAAAGCATTTTCAGTGATTTTTACTCCACTTAGAACGTCTCTACCTTAAATACCACATCAGCAGATCAGTAAAATGTACATCTGATTGCACCAAATAAGTTTCTGACTGAATCTTTTGATAAAATGCAGGATCACATCTGAATTTGTGCTCAAAAAGATGATGTTGTTAGGAAGCCCACGACCATGGAGGAACTTAAGTGGATAAGGAAGCATCCCGAGAGAGAAATGGACAGTTGACATTTTGGGTAAAGATCATTCTGGACTGGTCCTGATAAGGGCCTCGACCCGAGGATTTGACCTTCCATTTCCCTCCACAGATGCTGCTTGACCCACTGAGATCCTCTAGCAACTCTACTTTTTTGTGGAACTGGATGTAGTTGGAAGATCATCACGATCCATACAGCAAACAATAACTGGCCAAGAAATAAAAGGCATGTGCAGGCATAAGCAGGTCATTTTCAAATTGACAGTTTGTAATTAGCAGACTGACACACAATCTGTGCCATGGTCCCAACCATACACAATCTATTTAAATTAAAGGAACAATTGGATATTATCCAAGTTTATTGCTGACACAAAGCTCAGATGATATCCAAATTTACTGTTGACTCAAAGCCAGCTAGGTTAAGCAAGTTGTTAGGAATAAAGGAACAGGGGATGAAAACTCAGTTCCAAAAGTGGTATTCAATAAGATCACGACTAATCAGCTACCTCACTCCAAATACCTGGCTTTTCCTCGTATTGCTTACTAGCTTTAATTAACAAAGAAAAATAATTTTTAAAAATCTCAAATGCTCAAACATCAATTGACAATTGTTTGGAGAACCCCAAATGTTGCTAGAAGGGATATAAAATAAAAAAACAGGATATTTTTAATGACACCTGCAATATTACAGTATCTCTTCAGCACCAATTACAATTGGAATGATGTAACTAAGTCTCTAGAATAATATTTGAACTGGCAACTGCATGACATGAAATTTTCAAAAAAGAACAGCCAACATATCTAACAGTCAACTCCTCCCAGTACATTTTATTCCAAGTATTTCGCTACCACTTGTCTCTACTAATGTCAACATGGACTCCTACAGCACAAAAACTGGCCCTTTATGGCCAAACTTGTGCAGACCTATCAAGATGCCCAATGCAAACTAGTCCCATTTGTCCAAACCTGACCCTATATCACTAGACCTTTCCTATCCATGCACCTGTCCAAATATCCTTTATTTGTTACTGTACCTGCCTCAACAACGTCCTCTGGCAGCCTGTTCCATATGGCCTCACCCTGTGAGAAAACGTTGACCCTCAGGTTCCTATTAATTTTTTTCCCTCTCACCTTAAACCTATGCCCTCTAGTTTTTGACTCCCTCACTCTGGGAAGATGACCCGATCTATTCCCCTCTTGATACTTATACACCTCTATAAGATCACCACTCAGCCTCTTGCACTCCAAGGAAAAAATAAATACGCCAATACATTAAATAACACTGCAATTTATCTCACTGTAGAACTTTGACTGCAGCATTTTATGCATTGTTGACTGCACTTCAGTTAAACTTGTATTGGGTGCAATATTAAAAGTTCCTTTGAGAGGACAAATGGATTGTTAAATCCTTAATGATTTTGCTGATTTCCCTCCTCCAGTGACAAAATGTAACAAAATTGTAATAGTTTCCTTTGCACCTACATTCAGTATTCTCTTGCGACTCAGGGAAACTGGTGGACCTGTTAACCCAAAGGTACCTAAGCAATCAGAATAATTCATTATCAAGGATAAAAACAATTATCTCACTGTTCATAAGAACAAGAGTCAAATCACAAAGCCATACTTCCACTGTAATTTGCACAGTACCTCCAGGGAAACAAAGAATAGCTCATTACAATTATACTCTCTCCAAACACAAGTTTGACTTTTGTTCTGAAGTCTCAAAAATTTCATGATTCACAAACACTTGAAAGCTGTAGCACCTCATCCCAATGCAAACTTACACCATTTGAAACTCTTTAATACCAATGCAATAGGTGACAACTTTAATCAAACTAAAAATGTTCAAGTAATAAAAGATTGAGCAAACAAATGAAGTATTAACTCAAGCATCAAATGTGTTTAATTGTCGTGCACACTGGCAACAAAACAATGAAATTCTTACTTGCTGGACCTTTGCAGCGCACTAATGAAATAACAGAAACACTAAACAATAATCAAAAAGGCAATACATTATTTGGGTAAGTAGCCTATAATAGGACAAAAATTGAAGTCTGCATTGCAACCAAATCAAAGCTCAGAGGTAGATCTTGGTTGGTGAGGTAGGGTTGTAGTTAGTGCTGTGCAATGTTCATAAGCCGGATGACTGCTGGGAAGAAGTTTTCTTGAACTTGGAAGTCACTGTTTTCAGGATCTGTACATTATTCCCGATAGTGGTAGCAAGATGAAAGTCGGGCCAGTTTTGTGTGGGTTTTTGATGATATCACTTCCTTTTTAAGGCAGCATGTCCCATATATCCATTTGTTGGGGAGAGGACAGCACCCGTGGTACACTGGGCAATGTCATTCACTTTATATAACCTCTTTTGTTTCTGAGGGTACTGAACCTGGCCATGATTCAACCAGTCAGTACATTTCCTATCACTCACCTGTAGAAGTTTAATAGAGTATTTGGCAACATGCCAAATCTCCGTATTCTTCTAAGGACTAGAAGTATTGATGAGCTTACTTTGTGTTTGCATCAATGTGCTGGTCCAAGACAGATCGTTAGATACATGCACTGGGGAATTTGAAGCTATTGACCCTCTCCACAGTCATTCCATCGATGAAGGCAGGTTCATGGTTGCCTGGCTTTCCACACCTTAAGTCAACAAATAACTCCTTGGTCTTGCTAACATTTGAGAGCATGGTGGTTGTACTGGCACCATTTAATCAGGCTACCAATCGCACGCTTGTACTCTGATACATCGCTACCCATTATTCGTGCAAAAATGATGGTATCATCTGTAAATTTAAAGATGGCATTGGAGCTGTGTCTGGCTACACAGTCATGGGTTTCGAGCAGGGGGGTTAAACTACCGGCCCGCAGGCCACATCCGGCCCGCGAAGGGATCCAATCCGGCCAGTGGGATGATTTGAGGGAAAGCCAGCGCTGTTAGATTATACACAGAAAGTGAGCTACATGACCGCTTAAACTCGCAGGAAATATGAATTTTGCGCAGAAGAAAAATGCAAGTCCGATCTGCAGCTGTCACCTCCCCACTCCCCAGCTCCAGGAGGTGAGTGGAAGCTACGCCCATATCCGATCATAAGAAACAAAATTCATAAAGTGAAACACTTTCTAGTTATAGCAGAGACTGAGACACATGAGAGCAGGTTGAAAAAACGAAGGCAACAAAAGCTGTGGGAGCACACGCGCATGCGTTCGCGCGTGCACAACTGATCCACCCGCATGAAGTCGCATTTTGCCCATTCTGGCCTGTGACCTAAAATGAGTTTGACACCCCTGGTTTAGAGAGAGTAGAGCAGGGGACTGAGGACATAGTCTTGAGCTGCTCATGTGTTGATTACCAAGGAGGAAATGTGGCCAGTTTGTATTGTTTGTATCGAGGATCCAATTGCACATGGATCAGCAGAGACCCAGGTCTCCGAGTTTGTAGAAAGGTTTAGAGGGGTTGGTGGTGCTGATTGTGGAGCTATAGTCAATGATCAACAGCTGACGTATGTGTTCTTAGTGTCCAAGTGGTCCAATGCAGAGCGGAGAGCCAGCAAGATTGCATTCCCTGTTGATCTATCCATAGGCTGATTAAAAAGATAGCTGTTCCATCAATACAGAGAAAACATTGAGGACATGTAAATTTGAGAACCCATGAAGATTGTTCCACCAGACAGTAAATCATGGTGGATCAACCACCTCAACATTTTCTCACTTAATACACAAGTTCCGTCACTTCCTTCATACCTCCAAATCTCCCTTATCTTTTTACTTATCTTTACAATAATTATCTTTACATTTAATGAAGACATAAAACAATATATATACAGAAACAAGAGGAAAAAGCAATGGTGGATTAAATAATCAACACTAAAATGGACGGTAAACTATTAAAATTAATTCACCACCATATTGGTGGTGTAATACGTTAATGTGTAATATGTAATCTGTTCCAACAACGTTAAAAGTTTCCACAAATGATCTTTTGCTTTAGAAAGTAAAGATTGTTTAAATAATTACTTGTGTCCAAAATAATTCTTGGATGCAACCTGCTGAGCTACTCCTACATTTTTTTTTGCAAACCAGTATCTGCATTTCCTCGTGTCTCTCACTTGAGAGCATTCCCACTCACTTCCACACAAGAAATAAGAATAGCCCATACAGCTGCACCATTCAATATATATGATCCTGACAATTCCACCCTCCCAACCTAGATCATTCCATTTTTCGTAATCCAAGAACAATGGATCTTACCCCTCAGATCCACTTTATGATTAAGCATTTGCAGATTCTCAGTAGAATATTCCAAAGAGCAACAAAGATTTATCCTTGTCAAAGGGAAAATAGACTATAACTCATTTTGAGAATGACGGTGCACCCGACCTTCAAGAGGGGAAATAAACTCTCTAGACCTACTCTGCCAATCCCTTTCAAAATCTTATATGTTTCAATGAGAATGCCTCAATTTCTGCTAAACTCCAGGGAGTAGAAGCTTCTTCTACTCATTTTCCTCTCATGGGAGCACTCTCATCCACGAATGCTTCTTGTGAATCTGCCTATAGTACATCCTTTGTATGCAGCACACCAGGTGTGACCGCACCCAAGTGAAATTACTGCAAGACTTCCTTTTAGTCATGTTCCCAAACCATTCTTCATACAATTTGATCCCTTAATTGCTTGCTTCATCTGCATGCTAACTCCCTAACCTTTGGCTACATAAAGAGACCAAAATGTCTGAAAACCAACATTGAAAAATTTGCTGATTGATGTAGCAATGCTTCACATGTTCTGCATATGCATTTTTGCAGCATTCACAAGAACGCTATATATTTTTAAACTGCTGAAGACGAGCGGTTACCATAGTGTTACCATTTCCACCACGAGTCAGCATACAATTTTACTGCTCAGCTAGGCAGGTTCTTTTCTTCATTTCTTGTTTTTCTGACAACGGTAACCATAAAGACCTGAGCAAAAGGCTGCTTTGCTACACAAACATGTCCACCTACCATTGGTACCAACTATTCCTGCCCTCATACTTTATTCACTCGTGAACATTGCAAATTGACAGCAGAAGCACACAATCTTGTGATCTTTATACGCACTCTGCTTCACTTGAAGGAGCAAGACTCAATCTATATGAATGGACTGAAGCCATGTTCAACAATAATTGACTCAATCTACAAAATGAAAATCTGCAGCTCTGCTACCCTGAAAAGGACTACTTTGTTGTTAATAATGAATTGGGATTAGTGTTAGTAAGTCATGCTATCACTGGCACCAGTGTTCCATCCCCCGTGCTCCATTGTTTACTCTTCACAGGATAACACACTTCAGCACACTCTCCAGTACACTGAATGAAAGGGAAAGATGAAAATTGAGAAATCCCTTCCCCAAACTGAAGCCTGTGTACAATCTCAACATATGAGAAAGTAGGAAACAACTGCAGATGCTGGTTTAAACCAAAGAAAAACACAAAATGCTGGAGTAACTCAGTGGGACAGGCAGCAACTCTGGAGAGAAGGAATGGGCGACGTTTCAGGTCGAGACCCTTCTTCAGTCTGAAGAAGGGTCTCGACCCGAAACGTCACCCATTCCTTCCCTCCAGAGATGTTGCCTGTCCCGCTGAGTTGTTCCAGCATTTTGTATCTATCTTATGAGAAAGTAAACTGGTTCAGATTATCTCAAGACTCAAATGCCAAAATCAGACAGTCTATATTCTGTTGGTTATGAAGCTCTCCGTCTGTCACAGTCCTTTCTATCTGCCATCTGTTTTTCTTGATTATTCAGATTTTGCAGTTATGTCGCTGGAACTAATGAAATTAAAGATTTTTTTCTTTGGAACGTTATCGTATTTAACAATATATGAATACACGGTCACATAAATAATAGTAATAATCGGAATCATAAACAGGTCTAATACCTGATCAGCACTATTGTTCCTCAAATGTACTGCCACAAACACCATGAGCATCGATTGCCCTCCTGTTTGGTTTCCCAAAATGCTGGCAGTAATTAATCTCCTCAACAGGCACCCTACTTGAGAGGCAGAGCAAGCACCCAGGAGAAGATACCTTTCACTAAGCAACAGCTGGGTGTAGCTCAAAACAAACTCTCCAGTGTGCTAAGCAGATCGTCCAATACCTGGAGGGCTGATTTAACCTTCGCATGAACAGATGGAGGTCTCATACGGGTCTCCTGATTATATCTAATCAAAATCAAAACGAGGTAATAGTTGAAAATTGTCTATAATTGCAGTTCTGTTCACATGGACATCCAATAGTGTTTCAGTGAGGTCTGATGAAGTAACAAACAGCTGAAGCTGTGCATTACCGAGATAATTTCAGATCAACATGACGCACATATGGTTTGCTTCCTGCACACGTAGGGGGCTCATAACTGGATAACTGAATTCACCTCAAATCTGAAACTCTACTGCCTTGGATAATTGCAGCAAGCCTATCTGCAAGCTTCCCTCCAAGGACATGTACATAGAACAAAACAGAGCAGAAATAGTCCCTGCAGCTCACAATGTCTGTGCCGACCACGATGCCTCCTTAATCTCCGCTGCCTCTACTACTTCCATACCCCTTCATTCTCTGCATATTTATATGCCTATGTAAAAGCCTCTTGAATGCCACTAACATACCTGCTTCCTCTACCACCCCAGGCAACATGTTCAAGGACTCATCATTCAGTGTAAAAATACTTGTCCTGCACATCTCCTTTAAACTCCTCCCTCCCTTACCCTAAAGCTATCCCTCCATCTTTGACATTTCCAACCTGGGAAAAAGGTTTGACTATCTACTTTATCTGTGCCTATCAATTGTACATAGCTTTACAAAGTCTCCCCTCAACTCCAATACTCCAGAGAAAACTATCCAAGTCTGTCCAGCCTCTCCTAGTAATACCCCCTAATGTAGTCAGGATTCTGGTAAACGTCTTCTGCATCATCTCCAAATCCTCCTTAGCCTGTCTATAATGGGGGTGCATGCAATACTTCAAATGCAGCCTAACCAAAGTCCTAACAAGTTACAACATGACTTCCTGACTCAATGCCCGAACAATGAAGGTAAACATACCATATGCCTACTAATGTGGCCACTTTTAGATAGCGAAGGACTTAGACCTTAAGAACCCTCTGTAAAACAAAGCTGTTAAGAGCCTTACCATTAACTCTATACTATTTCCTTACATTCAGCTGTTAAAGTCTTCACCCTTAGTCTGATTAAACTCCATCTGCTATTTCTCACTGAATGTGTTCCATCAATGTTGGTGTGATCTGCAAACTTACTTGACAACCCATCTACATTCAAGTCCAAGTCGTTTATATATATCACAAACAGAGGTCTCAGTTTACCTCATTGCAGAACACCATTGGTCACAAACTTCTAGCCAGAATAACACAATTCCAACTACTACCCTGTCCTTATGGATAAGCCAATTCTGAATCTGAATAACCGACCCATGATCTTAATCTTCTGGATCAGCCTACCATGAGTCAAGGTGAAACGAAACAATGAAATTCTTACTTGCAACAACATAACAGATCTGTAAACACAGTACAGTACTCAGTACTTGTTGCCTGACTCAAGTAAATTATGGAAACAAATGTTGATCAATCTGAAGAAGGGTCTTGACCCGAAACGTCACCCATTCCTTCTGTCCAGAGATGCTGCCTGTCCTGCTGAATTACTCCAGCATTTTGTGTCTACCTTCGATTTAAACCAATATCTGCAGTTCTTTCCTACACATGTTCTCCATATTATCTTGTTTTAGTTGACTTTGTTTAGTTCATTGCTACTAAATCAGGCAGGGTCACATTATCCAAGGAAGTTCTGGTGCTTCAACAATTGCCTGTAGCATAGAGGTATAAACCAACCAATTTTAAACCAGAGGAAAACAAGGGTTTGACTCACTATTGCTCACATAATGGGCTCAGCCCATTGCAGATATCAAAATAATTTGATACCCATTGATTGGGACAAATGACGATGGCTTTCCTGTGGACTTGCCTACCAACCATTTGGACTCAGAAGGCAAGTCAAAAAGATAAATAAAATCGCTATACTAACTAGCAATTCGATTAGCAACCAGATCATCTGCTTTATTAATCTTGGTCCCGGGATAAGTACTCATCAGGATATTGTGGAGAACCTCACTTCTTTTTAAATAATGATTATTGAACAGCCAACACTTCCAGAAACTAATAACCTGTAAGTTTTTACCACTACAAATCATTGCAGGAACCTACCCCATAACCATGCCACTCTATTGGGAATATGTTTTAGTTCAAAGTTTCCCTCTCGACACCAAGAAAGGTGTCATTAGAAACGACACACACAAATCGCTCCAGTTGAAGTACAAGAACATCAGTGCATGTGAAGTTCTTGGCCAGATTGTTCTTGGTACATTCTTGGCAAGATTTCTCTGAATTTATTTCAGGTTGTTGCTGAGGTGGGTGCCAGGGAAGAGTTTCCATGCCATGTAATGAGAGCAGAGAGAGCTCTCTGTTCAGAAAGTTAGAGTGGTGCACCAACATGTGCAGTGCATCACTGGTGCTGAAATACTTGGAAACAGCTAACCTTATGAGAGATAGCAAACAATAGCTCTTTACAAGTTGCTGTCTGCAATTGGTTAAATGAAAATAAAGATTCTGAGAAGGAAAATTAACTAAAAACCAGTTCACCCTGGTGGCTAAACTGCCACGTAGGCAGTTGAAGTTGAGATATGAATATTTTCCATCTCAAGACATTTTCCAAACCCATCAAACAGTATCAACAAGAACTGTAAATACAGTATAATCGTAATGATATGGTTACAGTACTGAGTTTGGGGTGTCCATACCACAAAAAAAGAATGGTTGCATTCATGGTGAGGGAGTCACACATGGCTACTAAACTTGGGGATGTTTCATCAATGCCCTACTGGAATCTGCTCCGCTCTTTGCCCGAGTGGATCAGAGAATTCTGATTCAGAAAGCTGAGATCTATTCCCCGGTTCCTGACAGCAGCAAATAACATTTGCATCTGTTCATAAGAAGCAAAGTAAAATCAACTACCTGAACTAGAATTATTCAGAAGATGCACCCGACATCAGATCAATCTTCACCGCTAAAAGACTAAGCAAATTATGCTCTTTCCCAGTTAAAAATATTCTCTTGCAAAATTATGCGACTCCATCTCTCACCAACCAGTTGCCGCTACAAAGGTTTTTTCACACGTTTGTCAGTACAGGGTAGTACTGCTAGAACATGTTTTTTCCATATGTCTAATTGAACATAACAGGATCGATGAATTGGGGAGCACCATTTGCACCACACAGGCTGAATTGGTTACAACACGCTTTCGATTAGGAACGAGAGAACCACTTTAAAGTTATTTTGGAAATCGACAAGCAGATAAAAACTGTCTTGGGAAAAAATAAACTTGTTTCCATGTAACCTCCCTGCAGTAATCAGACACCATTGTTTCCTGACATCAGAGTCACGCAGTTTCACCACAGCTCTTCTATTGACACTTGTGCAATAGTGCTCTATTAATACTAACATGCAGCATTTAGAATGCTTTAGCTTTCAGTAACAAAACTGAACTTGCAGCTATTAAAAAGACCATCATTTTTTAAATTCCGGTGGGAAAAGTAAGTTTGTTATTGTGAGTCTGGTAGATACAGTGGAATACTCTTGGCTGCGACGACGTTTAGGTTTATTATTGCCACTGTATTGAGGTACAGTGAAAGGCTCTTTTGCATACCATCCAATCAAATTAAATACTATATATATAAATGCAATTGAGCCCAACTCAAGAACAACAGGTATATTTACAGGTAGAAGAGAGATTTAAAAGGGTGGGTCATTTGTATCGGTCGATAGCAGTTTTCCCCCTGAAGGACAAGCATGCAAAGAGTCACCTCACTCCAGCAATATCTGCATCGCCGTATCCAAGTTCAGTTAATAAGCATGGCATAGGCCTAATCTCATGATCTTTTCATTTCTAACACCAATACCCCTTACCCCGCATGGAATTTAGCAGTTGGGAGGTCATGCTGCAGTTGTGTAAGACGTTAGTGAGGCCACATTTGGAATATTTTGTTCAGTTTTGGGAACCATGTTACATGAAAGATGTTGCCAAGCTTGAAAAGGTGCAGAGATTACTTTACGCAAATGTTACCAGGACTTGAGGGCCTGAGCTATCAGGAGAGGTTGAGCAGGCTAGGACTCAATGTATTGGAACGCAGGAGGATGAGGGGTGATCTTATAAAGGTGTAGGTCGGGTAAAAGAACAGAGTACGGGAATCAAGAACCAGAGGATATAGATTTAAGGTGAAGGGGGAAAGATGGGTATATGAAATGGCGGTGCTGGCTCGAAGGGCTGAATGGCCTACTCCTGCACCTATTGTCTATTGAAACGAGCTGCAGGTGGAGATAGTCAAGCCATGTATCATCCCAACATTTAAACGGATAGGGCAGGTTTAGAGGGATATGGGCCAAATGCAGGTGGGTGGGACTAGTTTAGATGGGACATGTTGGCCAGTGTGAGCAAGTTGGGCCGAAGGGCCTATTTCTATGCAATAGGATTCTACAACACAATCGTTTTTACGATACAATTTTTTATAACGCAAAGAATGCAATTACCCTGTTATAGCAGAACTAATTGTACCTAGTGTTACAGCATTTTTCAGAGCAACGAGACCAGATAAAACACTGTCTACCTAACATTCAGTGTTCACATCACCAAAAGGGGACTTTGCATCACCAGTCACTGTTGCTATTCTCAGCAGATATATCAACAATAAAAGAAGTGGTTAAGTTAGAGCTAAAACTTAAAAGCCACATTAAATTTGTGTCGTTAATATAATAAGATACCATGCTCCTATTGCAAAAGATCAAGTCTGCAACCGTTGAAAACTAGAGAATGGCTTACAATCAACCTAAATGGAAACTGAAAACTACTATCAAAGCAAGTGAGATACTGCCTGATAATGGGACCCTATTCTCATATTTTATTATTTCAAGGCCAGATTGTCATACAGACATCAGAACAAGTCTAATGCCCTTGCTCAGCCCACACCTTCTCTTGCTGACACATCTATAGATACAGTGGAATACTCCAGGCTGCAGCGACTCAGCAGCATCTTATCCAAGTTCAGTTACCAAGCAGGGCATAGGGGTGATCGCAGGATCTTTCCATCTGTATTACTTAATATATCCCAGGGCCAACAGCCTGAACTTGCTGATTCAAATATACATCCCCTTTATTAATATCAAAGTATGTCTTTCACCCCACTATACATAAAACAAAGCACTCAGCAATCTAAGCAGACCAGTTCCCTTTCTGCTCGTCTCAAAATAAATTTGCTTAAGCTGTACCATTTCCATCCTATAGAAGCATAAAATGTAATTTATGAAACAAATTTTAGTACTGGTAGTATCTATGCAGGCTTTATAAATACTAGGAAATACATGCCCTCTGTATCCAGTCAAAAAAATAAAAAATAATATTTGGTTAGAAACTTTGGGAATATTAGGGCTAGCTTCCATATCTTCTTACGACATCCGTGTCCATTTCAGCCCATCAATTCAATGGTTCCAAGGCAACTCACAAAATAATTCCTTACTCATTTGCCCTAAAAACCATTCTCCCCACTTTCCCCTCAGCTCCCACCATGTTCTAACATTCACCAACAGAAATTGGGAAGGTGCCACTGAGCATTATGTTCGCCAATACAGCTGGGTATCTCAGCTGTAAAAGTAGTAATCCTCGGGTTCACAGCTCTCCCCTCCTTCATATTTTAATACTTACTGCCAAAATGCCAATATTTATTATAATTTAAGTAAAGCCAATAAGACAGGTTACAGGGGCACTTTAAATTATCCAGTGCACGCTAAATTAGTACATCACAAGTGCAAAGATAAAAAGTGCTTCAATAAACACTTCAGATTTTGCTCTGTGATTGCTCAAAATCTTCCCTTTTGATCAGAAACCCTCAACAGAACCATTCCCTCACCACTGTTGTCTGAAAACATTATACCCCTTTGTACCCCAATGCTCACGACCTCCATCACCACCTGCCCGTTGTGGTTTAGTTTGTTATTGTCACATGTACCGAGGTAGTGAAAAGCTTTTGTTTGCATACTATCCAGTCAAAGACTATACGTGAACAAAAAGATTATGCGACTGTACATGATTATACTTCATATCAACGCTGAAAAATAAATAGGCGAATACATCTCCTCACTGCAGCAGCCGACAACCTCCTTCACTCTTCTGCCCAGACTCTATTCCTCACCTATTCCTGTCGCCTCCTCTCTCCAACACACCTCGCACACACAATGTCCCAATTACTCCCACAGCCTCCCACCCAAACCCCTTCAGCCTTTCTACTTTCCCCACTAGATTTTTATGCCGCTCTCCCCGCGTCCCCACACCCTACTGCGGTTCCTCCCTTCCCTTCCCCGGCACCTTGTCTGAGTCCAGGTCCGGGTCGGCTTGGCACAGTCGGTACAGGAATGACTTGGGATCACGGCACAGGGTCTGCCGAGTGCTCAGGAACCGAGTGCCGCCGACGTTCAGTCGAACCCACTTGGCAGCGGCCGCCAACTCCATGCCGGAGCATTTCGGACAAAACGAATCACTGAAACTCTCGGCGAAATCCGAGAGCGACCCATTCCCCGCCGCCATACTGGCGAACGTTCACCAACCGCCAACCGCCCGCCTGCCAGCCAGCCACCACAGCCACACCTCCCGGCACGCAGCACGCCACACCTCCCCGCACGCAGCACGCCCACTCCCCAACACGCTGCACGCCCGGCACGCACTACGTCACACCCCCGGCACGCAGCGCGCACTCCCCAACGGGCCGCCGCGCCGCACGGCACGGCACGCAGCGCGCCACTCCACCAACACGCTGCCTTGTCACTAAAGATACTAGAGGACCAAGGTAGGCCACTCGACCCGAAAAAAACGTAGTATGTCATGGCGCCATTTTAGTAGGCAGAAACCCGCAGAAACATTTTAAAAGAAAAAACCCCCAAAAATCTGTGAATTGATAGATGAGATATATTCTGCATTTTAATGGTATCATCACACATACTGTTCCTCCAAAACACTGATTGCACTGCGAGAGGCATAACCTGCGAGAGGCATAGCATTTTGCCTGCTAAAATGGCGGACGTTGCGCTCCTTTGCGCACTCCACCAGTATAGGCATTTTCAACGGAGTGGTCCATCTTGTTCCTCTAGTATCTTTGGTTGCCACACGCCACAGCTCCCATCACGCAGTGCGCCGCATGCCACACCTCCCGGCATACTCCGCGCTGCTGCCCCATTCATCCACATCTGAGATGTTTGGAGTTGGAGTTTGGCACCTCAGGCTCCGGGCACAAAACCAGGTAGTACATGAAAATCGTAAAAACCACAGATGCTGGAAATCTGAAATAAAAAGAGAAAATTCTGCAATCAGTCAACCCAAATAGTTAACCCTGTTTCTCACCCCACAGATGCTGCCTGAGTGTTTCCATCTTTTGCCTATTTTACAACAGTTTACATTTATATTGCGCATTTATCCAGTAATCTCGACATTTTCAAAGTGTGTAAACTGAACACCCATTGCCGGAGTAACTCAATGGTCAGGCAGCATCTCTTGTGGACATGGATAGGTGCTGTTTTACATTGGGACCCTTATTCAGACTGCTTGTTTCTATCTCCTTCCCAAAATCCACAAGCAGAACTCTGACAGATCTATTGTTTCTGCCTGCACCTGCCCCACTGAACTCATCTCCAAATACCTCAATTCTATTTCTCAGCCCCTTCTGATTAGGAGCATATTATTCAATATCCCTTATGCTTCCCGTGTTTTCAAGAGAGATTTACATTTAGCTCTTCGGACTAACGCAATCAAGGGATATGGGGAAAAAGCAGGAACGGGGTACTGATTTTGGATGATCAGTCATGATCACATTGAATGGCGGTGCTGGCTTGAATGGCCTATTCCTGCACCACCCCCTTTTTTTGCCTTTGACACATTTCCCTGCTATTGTCAAAACAATAGGTTCAGAGGACAGCAGAGATTGAAATATCACTGACCTGTCCCAAGTACTGTTTCCATGCTTTTTTAACAGTCTGGGATATATTTCATCTGAGCCTGATTGGTAACCAATTTCAAAGATGCGAAACCCCCTAATACTGGTTTTATTGCCTTTATTTATATTTATTCCTCCAAAATTTCATATTAACTTCAACATCGGCCCATTGACCTCCACATTTCTTGCAGAATTTTTCTCCATGCAGAGTATAAAATTCTTCTGAATGTAGTTTAGAAATTCTGTGCTCATTTGCACCCACTGTTTTCCAGTTAATATTCTGTGAATTGAAATCCCCCATTATTTCTGCTCTGCTGCTTTTTGCATTTGGCAGAAATCCATTGACACATTTTCACCAATGTTTTGACAGATTTTAAGGGATCCTTAGTTTACCCCCAGCAGTGCAAATACTGCTTTTTTGTTATTTTGTTCAATACATATGACCTCCTGTGATGATTCTTCTAACATATCATCACTTCTCACAGCTCTGATTGTTTCATTTTTAATCAATGTTTCCACCTCCCTCCTTTTTTTATCTCCTTCGAACTTAGCTGAAAATTCTGTAACCAGGAATGTTAAGCGCCAATGTAGCCCCGCTTTATGTCATGTCTCCATAATAGCTTGAATGTTGCATTTGCATTTGCATTTGCATGTTTGCATTTGCAAATTTGCATTTGCATTTGCATGTGGGTGACCGAATTTCGTCCAATATTGGATGACAAATAAAGCTATCTATCTATCTATCTATCTATCTATCTACCAGTGCCCTCAACTCATCAACACACACACAGAGGAAAGGCAACAACTGTGGAAAGAAAAACAGTTAATGTTTCATGTCTGAGACCCTTCATCTGAACTGGGACAAGTTTGAGGCAGCACAGATTCTGGGGAAGGGGTTGGGTAAAACAAAGGTAACATATCTGAAAAGGTGAGACCAGATGACTAAACGTAGCAGTTCGATAGCAGGGAAAAGCTGATTAAATTCTTTGTGTAGCATATTGCTAATGGCAAGAGGCATAATGAGGATACAGAAATGGCCGTTTCCGTCAGAGATGGAAATGAAGAATCAATTCATCTGCCTCATTTTCTATATTCCTTGCATTTATATGCTATTGAATACTGAAAGATTGACTTGTTCGTTTTGTAACAATTGTTTTTCCTATTTTTCAACTCATTATTTTTTGTTGCTTGCAAGGCTCAGACCTTGAAACAATGGTGAGTTTACATGAAAGCTAGCCTTTACCCATGGTTTAGCTGGGGAGTGTTCTTCAGGTGTCATAACTGAAAAATCACTCCCCAACTAAACCAAACATGAAACAACAAATAAAAAGTTTACGTGCCCCATTTTGGCTTGCCACTTTCTTCAAACCCTCACATTTGTTGAAGAGTTGAATTATAAATCACACTGTACAAAAATGGGCCATTTTGAACCACCTCACCCAGGCCAACCAAGGTCTTGACGAGAAACGTCACCTATTCCTTCTCTCCAGAGATGCTGCCTGTCCGGCTGAGTTACTCCACCATTTTGTGTCTATCTTCATAATACCTAACTATTCCCATTTGCCTGCATTAGGCCATCCCTATCTGTCTAAATGCTTTTAGACAATAGACAATAGGTGCAGGAGGAGGCCATTCGGCCCTTCGAGCCAGCACCGCCATTCAATGTGATCATGGCTGATCATTCTCAATCAGTACCCCGTTCCTGCCTTCTCCCCATACCCCCTGACTCAGCTATCCTTAAGAGCTCTATCTAGCTCTCGCTTGAATTCATTCAGAGAATTGGCCTCCACTGCCTTCTGAGGCAGAGAATTCCACAGATTCACAACTCTCTGACTGAAAAAGTTTTTCCTCATCTCAGTTCTAAATGGCCTACCCCTTATTCTTAAACTGTGGCCCCTTGTTCTGGACTCCTCCAACATTGGGAACATGTTTCCTGCCTCTAACCAGTCCAACCCCTTAATAATCTTATATGTTTCGATAAGATCTCCTCTCATCCTTCGTAATTTCAGTGTATACAAACCTAGTCGTTCCAGTCTTTCAACATATGACAGTCCCGCCATTCCAGCATTGTAATATGTAACTGTCTCCACCACCCCCTCTGGCAGCTTGTTTCCGTTCTTCAGCACTCTATATGAAAAACGTACCTATTAGATCTCCTTTAAATTTATTCCCTTTCACAAACATGCCCTCAAATTCTAGGCTCCCTTCCCTGGGTGCAAGATTCCGACTCCATAAATTTGCATAGATTTCGGATCCACCGTCATTAAATCTTTCTTTATGTTTTTTGTCAGAGCTGCAGAACGGCGTAAACATATTGAACATAGGCTACTTCTTGATCACTTTGATCTAATCGGTAAGATAGATGATGATTTCTGCTGTAAACTTAGATGACCCAGATCAGAACTGGTCAGTTTGTAGTATCTGAGGCTTCCCACTTCAGAGGATGCATTGCCTTTCAGAAATTCTGTAAACTCTTTCCAATTTTGGGAAAAGAAAAAACAACAAATCATTTGACAGATGGCATAATTTTCTTTCTAATATCCATTTTCTGACAGATTGCAAAGAGGACTCACTTCAATCCCCATGCATTTTCCAGAAGAAACCAGCAATATGAATGAGAAAATCCACTATATTTTTAAAGGAAACAGAATCAAAGCCAGGTTTTATCACAGTACATAAGTGACAGTGAGCAAGTACATATGTCCTCTCTGATCAGGGTAAGTAGACTTCAGGTCCTGGAACAGCTAGCTTTATCATGTACTTTGTAGATTCCACACATAACTATATAATTTATTGACTGTTACTTCACTTCGTCCACTCTTGTTCTCACTATCTTAGAATGAGAATAGACCAGACAATCAGATTGTCAGATATTCCGGGGTTTTTGTCTATTGTAATGACTGACTTTTTTTTATCACACTATTGAATTTTTTGTTTATTCTATGTCACCTATGAGTATTATGTTTATATGCCTGTTATTCTGCTGCAAGTAAGAATTTCATTTTTCCATTGTCAGTACATATGATGATTAAACAGTCTTGACTCTTGACGTTGAGTAACTCTCAGATTAGTTTTAAAAAATCTCCATGTATGAGAGTTTTTTTTGCTGCAGTGTCTCTTTTCTAAATGACCCATTGTTTTATTTAAAACGCTCACCAATTGTACCATTGCCCACACAATCTTGTAAATAATGGCCTCCTGTTCTTTATATTTTAGTTATTAATTCTGTTTGTTCCAAAAGCTGAGGTGGAGTTTTTAAAACAATGCTTGCAAACCACTGCGTAGGTGGCCAAAGCCCAATTGTCGATTTTTCTAAAAGCCGCTGAGCTCGTTTATTTTGATATAACAATTCAGAGGCGCTCACACTGCAGTTAACCCTTGTTTTACCTTAACTAATTGTCTGTGAAATGAGTACAGAGATACTTACATTGTATCTAACAATATGGTTCTTGTCAGAGGAGTGCAAAGGCAGCATATCTCTTCATCTTAACCATGCTGCACCTGCCTTGGGACTAGTTAACTTAATAAATATGTGTGTGTGTACCGGAGTATATGTGTTTGTTGTGTGTGTGATTTGTGCATATGTACAGTGTGTGTCTCTGGTTTTTGTTTGTGTCCATGTATGTGCATTTTGTGTGTCTATGTATATTGTTTGTATTTATGTCTGTGTGTTGTGTTTCTGAGTATCTGTTTGTGTGGTGTGCATGCATTTGTGTGCATGTGTACATTGTGTATCTGTGATTTTGGGGTGTTTTGTGTACATGCATGACTCCGGTTTATTTTCTCTCAACGTACCTTTGATGATTAGGATTGCCCTCGAATGTCACCTATTCTTGACATCATAATTCCAACACTGTACAAAAGACAGGAGAGTGTGGAACCTGTGGTGGGCGGCACTGGTCCTGATATAATCTCCCACTGGATGAACTAAAAAATATCCATCATGCCCATTGCCATTGCTATGCAGTGGTGGAGCAATACAGGTGTTTCCCTGCAGATGGCAATAATGAGACATTTGCTGCGAACTCCAGATAAATATAAAGTTATCATAAAATGAGATCCTGAATTTCTCAGATCTAATCTGGAACATTTATAGTAATTTTCCTCCACACTGTTTCTGAAACTGTCACTTCATTGCTCATGTAATGATCAAATTGGTCCCAGTACTCCAATTGTGGTCTATCCTAGTCAGATGTGCAGCACTTTGGTCAACGTGGGTTGTTTTTAAATGTGCTATACAAATAAATTGACTTGACTTGACTTGACTATCCAGTGACTTATACTGTCAAACACCCTTGACCACGGCTACACAATCATCATAAACCATTTCCCGCACGCATTTTGGAAAATCTGATCAGCAGGCTGTACTCCTACTTCCTGCTTACAAGCAGAAACCAAAGTGTGAGAATCCGGTACAGAAAGTTGTACAGTGATGGCCTGAGGAAACTGATTAGTTCCCACATGACTGTTTTGAGATGGTGAAATGACCCATATTCAACAACACACGGACCAAGCCAAATGAGTATGCCACTGCCATCAGAGATTTCATCAGCAAGTGTGTTGAAGACTGCGTGCCAAAGAAATCAATCCGAGTAATCCAGACGGGAAATCATGGATGAAGCATGAAATTCACTCCAGAGTGGTCCATGTCTGAGACGGTCATCGGGTGTTCCCAACCTGTACAAGAAATCTAGATACGACCTTCGCTAAGCCGTCAGGGGTGCCAGGAGACAATTCCAGACTAGGCCAAAGACTAACCACACCAATGCTTGTTAATTGTAGCAAGGCTTGCACGCTATAATGAGCTACAAATCAAGCTTGGCCAGAATCAGTGGCAACAATGCATCTTTCCTCAACAAGCTCAATGCATTCTATGCTCATTTGGTACAGATGGTCAGTGGAATGACGTTCAATGCCCCACCAGACAGGTGCACCTGAATGCACGGCCAGCATTGCAGAAATCAGATCGGCCTTTCTGAGATTGAACCCACAGAAAACGACTGGCCCAGATGCAATCCCTTGTCATGTCCTCGGAACATGCTCAGATCGGCTGGCAGGAATATTTGCAGACATCTTTAACCTCTCCCTTCTCCAGTTTGAGGTTGCCACCTGCTTTAAGAAGACCACTATCATTGTGCGCCAAAGGAAAGCAAAGTAGCCATCACTATTGTTCGGTGGCTTTGGCATCCACTATCATGAAGGGCTTTGAGAGGCTGGTCATGGTGCACATCATCTCTATCATGATCCACTGCAGTTTTCCCACCACTGCAACAGGTCCACGGCAGATACCATTTCCCTGGCCCCACACTCTTCTCTGGAACATTTGGATAACCAGGACATCTACATCAGACTCCTATTTATTGACTATAGAAACAGCTTCAACGCCATAACTTCAACCAAACATCTCCAAACTCCTGGACCGAGGTCTCAGTAATCCCTCTGCAACTGGATTCCTAACTTCCTGACCCATAGATTGAAATCAGTAAGGTTAGGCAACAAAACATCTTCCACAATAATTCTCAACACCAGTGCTCTGCAAGGCTGCACCCTCAGCCTCTTACTCTACTCCCTATATGCTCATGCCTGTGCCGCCAAATTCTGCTCCAGCTCCAGCTCCGTTTACAAGTTTGCAGATGACACCACCATTGTGAGCTGAATCTCAAACAATGATGAGACAGAGTACAGGAAGGACATGGGGAGCTTAGTTACATGGTGTAAGGACAACAATCTTTCCCTCAAGTCAGCAAAACAAAAGAGTTGGTCATTGACTTCACGAAGCAGGCCCCACTCTGTGTCAATAGTACTGAAATGGAGATGATAAAAAGCTTCAGGTTCCTAGGCATAAATGTCACCAAAATATTCTCCTGGTCCAGCCACATTGATACTATGGCCAAAAGAGCACACTAACGCTGCTACATCCTCATAAAACAAAGGGAAAAAAAAACACTCATCAATTTCTCCGGCTGCACCATAGAAAGCATTCAATCTGGATGTGAAGCCAACTGTTCTGCCCAAGGTCACATGAAATTGCAGGAGATGTGAACGTAGCCCAGTCCACCAAATAAACCATCCTTCCACCCCCCCCCCCTCCCTCCCATCAACTCCATCCACAGTTCATGCTGCCTTGGGAAAGTAGCCAACATAATAAAGAACAGTTCATATCCCGAGCATTCTCTCTTCTCCCTTCTCCCATTAGGCAGTATATACATCAGCTTAAAAACGCATACTTCCAGATTCAACAGCTTCTTCCCTGCTATTATCATACTCTTTGTAGATTAGTGTAATTGTGTCACTCATGTTACGCGTCATGTTTTTGTAGTTACGCCCCTTTAGCTTTTGAGTGACCACTGCTTGCGAGATTCGGGTTAGTGTAAGTGGAACGTGCAGGCGTGAG
Organism: Rhinoraja longicauda; assembly: GCF_053455715.1. Classification (NCBI taxonomy): domain Eukaryota; kingdom Metazoa; phylum Chordata; class Chondrichthyes; order Rajiformes; family Arhynchobatidae; genus Rhinoraja; species Rhinoraja longicauda. The sequence continues at coordinate 12,138,050 of NC_135973.1, forward strand.
GTCGTGCTTGGTATGTAGTTAATAAAGTCTTTGGATCGTTATCCAGGTGTAAGGCTTCTGTTATTATACGGTCACCACAACATGGTGTCAGAAGAGGGATACGAACCCACGCCTCCAGTCGGAGACCAGAAACACTCTTGAATGAATCTTTTATAGGCTAAAGACAAAATATCAGTTTTCCAATCTACCATGATGTGGCCCCTGCACTTTATCTTTGCACTTTTTCCGTAACTGGAACACCTTATTCTGTCCCCTGTTTATTTTTTTGTTTTGCACTACCTGATGTCTGGTGAGATTTGCCTGGATAGTGAGCAAAACAAAGATTTTCACTGTAAATTGGTACATGGGACAATAATAAATCAATACCAATCGTTTCAGCTGCCCCTTCCAAGAAAAAGAGTCATAGAGAGGTACATCACAGAAACAGACCCTTCATCCCACCCATTCACTCTAATCCCACATGAATGTTTTTTTCCCAATCTCTCTAATCTAGCCTGGGGCAGATCAGACGTCATTGTATTGAATGGTGGGGTGGCTTGAGACTTGTTGAGGAGCATCTGTCAGGCTGCTGTGAAGTCTACCAAAGATACACGTTATCACTTCGATATTTTTGTCATGGTTGCATTTGAAAAAGATGGATTGCCAAAATCTCAATCTGTCAAAAGCTTCAATGAGCAAAAGCTGGAGTTCATGTTCTTCTGAATGGAGTTGTGAGCGGCCTGGAACATGGCAACTTCAACAGCCTGACCGCGGGAGAAGACGGCAGGGGAAGAGAAAAGACATTCTGGCCTTCCCTCACAGTGAGAAGGTGACTGGAGGAGACTCACTGTGATGGATGTTTCTTTTTTTTGTTTTGTGTTGGTTTGTGGTTGTGTGTGTAATTGCTTATTTTTATTGCTCTTATTGTTGGACTGTGGGTGACGATATTTCGTCCAAAAGACTTGTTTTTTTTGGATGACAATAAAGGTTATTCTGATTCGGATTCTCTCCTGATTTCTCAGTGTTAACATGCTGCACTAAGCAATTCTACTGCATTCCAGGAACTCTGCATTAAACAACTTCCTTCAGTTTCACTGTATTTCTTCTCCATTTGGTAAATTAACAGCTTTCAGTATTTTCAGAGTGATGAGCTAGGCAGATTTTACAAGGCATTCAAGGAATTTACATTCTTAAGGAACCCTTACTTCCATTTACTTGTCAGACTGTATCAATGTTTCTCTATAGCAGGGATGAGGAAGCATGGTATATACAGTATAGTATATCCAAAAAATAAAAAAACAGATTGTGAATTTGAAGTCCATCTATGTTCAATTAAGTCAAAACAAGGGTCTCAACCCAAAACATCACCTATCCATGTTCTCCAGAGATGCTACCTGACCTGCTGAGTTACTCCAGCACTTTGTGTCGTTTTGTGACTTATGAAAGGTTTACGTAAGTAACATATGAAGGCAAGCATGTCATATGCCTTTTTCATCACCCTATTGACATGTATTGCCACTTTCTGGGAACTATGGACTTCAGCCCCAATGTCTTTTTGGTCATCAACATTCAAGTTGTTAATATATATTACAATTAGGAGCAATTCTGGGCCCCATATCTGAGGAAGGATGTGCTGGTGTTGGAGAGGATCCAGCTTGTATCCCATGTGTCTTAACCTTTTCGACTAGCCTGCCATGTGTGACATTGTTAAATGCATTTCTGAAGTCCAAGTAGACAACATCTATTACCATAACCTACCTGATATCCCAGTTGCTCAACACTTTAATTCCCCCTCCCAATCCCACACTGACCTTTCTGTCCTGGGCCTCTATTGTCAGAGTGAGGCCCAGCACAAATTGGAGGAACAGCACCTCATATTTCGCTTGGGTAGCTTGCACCTCAGCGGTATGAGCATTGACTTCTCTAACTTCAAGCAGCTCTTGCTATCCCTCTCTCTCCATCCCCTCCCCCTTCCTAGTTCTCCTACCAGTCTTACTGTCTCCGACTACATTTTATCTCTGCCACACCCACTCCCCTGACATCAGTCTGAAGAAGGATCTCGACCCGAAACGTCACCCATTCCTTCTCTCCAGAGATACTGGCTGTCCCGTTGAGTTACTCCAGCATTTTGTGTGTACCTTCGATTTAAACCAGCATCTGCAGTTCTTTCCTACACATCTACTACGATACCTTCATCAATCTTCTTCAATTACCTCCTCAAAAACCTCAATCAAATTGGTAAGACAGGATTTCCCCCACATAAAGTCATGTTGACAATCCCTGATCTGTCCCTGCCTTTCCAAGTGCAGATAAATCCTTTCATGTAGAATTTTCTCTAATAATTTTTCCACCACTGACATAAGGTTCATCAGCCTGTCGTTATTAGTTAATCCCTGCTGCCCCTCTTAAATAAAGGAACGACATTAGCTATCCTCTCTCCTTCTCATATTTTGCCTGTGGCTAATAAAGATAAAACATTCTGTCAGGGTCCCAGCAATCTCACCCTTTGCTTCTCGTGGCATTTTGCGACAGACCACATCCAGCCCTGAGAATTTATCCATTCTAATACATTCCAAGTCACCTGACATCGCCACTTTGTTATTACTGACGCGATCAAGCTATTAAAATGTCTCCCTGAACTCATTAACTTGTACGTGTTTCCCCATGGAAAATTCTGGTGAGAAAACTTTATTGGGCGGTACAGTGGCGCAATGGTAGAGTTGCTGCCTTACAGCGCCAGGGACCCAGATTTGATCCTGACTAGGGGTGCTGTCTGTACTGACTTTGTACGTTCACCCTGGGTTTTCTCTGGTTGCTCTCTAGTTTCCTCCCATATTCCAAAGACGTACAGGTACAGTATGTAGGTTAATTGGTTTCGGTAAATTGTAAAATTGCCCCTAGTGTGTAGGATAGCGCTAGTGCATGGGGTGATTGCTGTTCGACGTGGACTCTGTTAGCCAAGGGGCCCGTTTCTGCACTGCATCTCTAAAGTCTAAAAACCTCACCCACATTGTAAGGGGACCCACTATTTCTCCAGCTACCCTCTTGCTCCTAATATAGGATGTCTTGAGATTCTCCTTAATCTTATCTCACTATTTAATACGTTTACATTTTCTCCACAGCCGCCTGTTTGTCTCTACTATTTTTCTGATTAGTATTTCAAATGTCTCCCTTCAAAAATGACACTGAAACTTTATTAATTTCTCCTTAATTATCCATGTGGGTTACCCATGCCTCTGTGTCAATCTTCTATTTATTCTCACATCATTGTTGGTTGGGGGTATTTTGTGCCAAAGCAAACTGTCTACATTTCTTCACTGCCCTACCTGTCCTATATACAGCATGGAAACAGATCCTTCAGCCCAACCTGGCCACCCCAACCAACATGTGCCGTCTACATTAGTCCCACCTGCCTGCGTTTGCCCCATTTTCCTCTAAACCTGTCTAAATGTAGGCACCTGTACTACCTGGTGGTGCTGCCTCTTGCTCTGCAGATGACCTGCAGGCTCTCCACCCTGGGTCTTCACATCCGTTCACCCTTTTGTTTTAAGCCATTGATGCAGCTGTCACACTTGTGTTCTGCCACCCATGTTGCCACTCTCCCTGCACAAGCGTTTCCTATGCCTGCTCTTTACTGCACAGTCAGTGTTCAGACTCATTGTGGCAGCAAGTACAGTAGCAATTAGGTGCTTGCTGTGTGCTTTTGCCTTACAGGAAGTCTTACAATATAAATAGCACTATCGTGTCCTTGCTGAAGCTGGGTGTGCAGGTTTCTTTACTTAGCTAGAAGCAGCCGGGCCAAGTGCCCATGGTGCAGTAAAGGTTACAGACAGAAGTTACACTCTATACGAATGAAGGCAGTTTCATCATAAGGCACACTACATGGTATTGTAATGGATTGAGTACTCTTAATATTGCAAATATATAAATGGTTAGTGGAGTAAATATTTTGAATACAACACACTAATCCTCCAGCAATTTGCCCAACCAAAATAGAATGTATTATTGGTACAAATTCAGCTTGACATAATAGCCATTACCAAAAAAGATAAGACCGGAAAGTACAAATACTGGCTGATAAAGCCTGTAGGAAACTAACAGCTGGAGGAATGTAGCGGGTCAGGCAATAGTTCCTCCAGCAGTTTGATCTTTGATCAAGATTCCAGCATCTATGGTCTCTTGTGTCTCGAAATCGTCAGGAAACATGGGGAACCTGGTAGTGAGGATGAATCAGCAAATGGTGGTGAATAATATTTGGCTGTGATGTGAGGTTACAAATTGTGGTGGTATGGCGAGTCCGAAAACTTGTTGGTTATAGAAGAAGTTTATTGCAGCCGCAATATTCGAATACAGAGTTAAACAACAAGGTAAAGGACAACCATCAAAAACTTACTGTCTTCTTCGAAGACTTCGCCGAACTGTCTATTTCGGGCGCCAAAAGCGCACATGACATCGCTGGCCAATCAGCGATGTCGCTCCCTGGACCAATCCCCATGGTCGCGTTCACACGTGACCTCGCTGGCCAATCCGAGGGTTCGACGACCTGGACCATTCTCTATGGTCGCTACATGACCCCCCCCAGAACCCGAGGTGCGGAACCTAGCAGGGAGCCGGATTTCGCGACCATAACGAGTACGGAGAGGGACAGCCTGAACCACAGGAGCCGGGGGTTCCAGACTTGGCGGAACAGCCGGAACGGGAGGTCCTGGAGGAACTACCGGAACGGGGGGTCCTGGAGGAACTGTCGGAACGGGGGGTCCTGGAGGAACTGTCGGAACGGGGGGTCCTGGACTGAGCGGAACTAACGGAGGTTGGCCTCTCCTAGGGGTTTGACCGACCAGGACTGGTTGATCCGGATCCAAATGTGCAGGTTTGAGCCGGGACACCGAGACGAGCTCACTCTTGCTGCACATGTCTAAGGTGAAGGTAGCCGTTCCCTTACGCAAAACCCGGAACGGCCCTTGATAGACCCTCTGCAACGGGGCGCGATGGGCATCTTTTCGCAGAAAAACAAACTCACAGTCCTTCAGGGAAGGCGGTTCATGTACCATGGGACACCCATGACGTGAAGTTGGAACTGGGGCCAGGGAGCCCACCCGTTCCCGGAGAGATGCTAACACCGATGGGACTGTAGGCAGCTGGTCTGAAAGGTCCGGAAACAAATCTCCGGGTACTCGAAGTGTCGAGCCATATACTAGCTCCGCGGACGACGCACCGAGATCTAGCTTAGGAGCAGTCCGGATGCCCAAAAGAACCCAAGGGAGCTGGTCTACCCAGTCCGGACCTTCAAGCCTTGCACTGAGGGATGCCTTAAGTTGACGGTGGAACCTTTCTACGAGTCCATTTGCCTGGGGGTGATATGCAGTAGTGGGTTGTAACTTGGAACCGTACAGTTCTGCGAGCGCGGCCCAGAGGGACGAAGTGAACTGTGGCCCTCTGTCAGTGGTAATAACTGCCGGGACCCCGAAACGAGCTACCCAATGAAGGGCCAAAGTCCTAGCACAAGACGCTGACGAAATATCAGACAATGGGAAAGCCTCTGGCCACCGGGTGAACCGATCCACCACCGTGAGGAGGTGGGTGCAGCCCCGGGAGGAAGGCAAAGGCCCGACCAAATCCACGTGGATGTGGAAAAAACGAACTGCTGGGACCTCGAAATCCTGTACGGGGGGCTGGACGTGGCGCTGGACTTTAGCGGTCTGACAGGGAACGCAGGAACGTGCCCAACCCGCTACCTGTTTCCGTAGGCCATGCCAGACAAACCTCGCTGCTACCAAGGCAGAGGTGGAGCGGATGGACGGGTGCGCCAGCCCATGAATGGCATCGAAAACCCGGCGCTGAAGGGAGGGCGGTACTACCGGCCTGGGACGGGGAAGAGAAACATCGCACCAGACTTTTGTGCCTTCCGACCCACAAGCTACCTGGGCCAACTTCAATCCCGAAGTGGTGGACCGGTATGCCGAAACGGTATCCGCTAGAAGCTGTGCCTCCGCAAGCTCCTGGGGATCCACTTCGCAGTCCACCGCCGAAATAGGGGGAAAAGCGGGTCTAGACAGGGCGTCAGCAACGGCATTAAGCTTACCCGCGACATGACGGACATCGGTGGTAAATTCGGAGATAGCAGTCAGGTGCCGCTGCTGGCGGGCCGACCATGGGTCAGACAATTTCAAAAAAGCAAATGTTAATGGTTTGTGGTCCGTAAAGGCCACAAATGGGCGGCCCTCGAGGAAGTACCTGAAATGACGAACAGCTAAATAGAGAGCCAGAAGCTCTCGGTCAAATGCGCTATACTTCAGCTCGGCCGAATTTAGTAGCCGGCTGAAAAACGCTAAAGGCTGCCAACGGCCACCGACCTGCTGCTCCAGAACCCCGCCCACCGCCACGTCAGAGGCGTCAACCATCAGGGCCGTGGGGGCGGAGGGGCTCGGATGGACCAACATGGTGGCGTCTGCCAAGGCTGCCTTAGCTGCTGTAAAAGCCGACTCTGCGGTCGGGGACCATATCAACTCTACCGGATTCCCTGCAAGGCATTGGAAAAGCGGGCGCATGACTCGCGCAGCTGCCGGAACGAACCTATGGTAGAAATTAACCATGCCTACGAACTCCTGTAGCCCTTTTACTGTGGTGGGCCTGGGAAATGCCCGGATAGCCTCCACCTTCTCGGGCAAAGGGGAGGCGCCAGCAGGGGTAATTCTGTGCCCTAGAAAATCAAGAGCAGGAAGGCCGAATTGACATTTGGAGGGTTGGATAATGAGCCCGTGGTCTTGGAGCCGCTGGAACACGGTCCGCAAGTGGGCCTGGTGTTCCTGCACTGAGGGGCTGGCGACCAGGATGTCGTCTAAATAAATAAACAAAAAGGGTAAACCCCGGCCCACGTGGTCCATCAGTCGTTGGAAAGCCTGTGCCGCGTTCTTTAAACCGAAAGGCATACGCAACCATTCAAACAACCCGAACGGAGTAATCGTTGCAGTTTTCTGTATGTCCTCCGGTCGCACCGGGATCTGGTGGTATCCTCGCACCAAATCGATTTTGGAAAACACCACCGCTCCTTCCAGCCCAGATGAAAAGTCCTGTAGGTGCGGTATGGGGTAGCGATCAGCCGTGGTGACAGCATTGAGACGCCGATAATCGCCACATGGTCTCCACCCCCCAGATGCCTTGGAGACCATATGTAACGGCGAGGCCCACGGGCTGTCAGACTGACGGACAATTCCCATTTCTTCCATCTTCCTGAACTCCGCCCGTGCCACCACCAGTTTGTCTGGCGGTAGTCTCCTGGCCCGAGCGAAAACGGGAGGGCCTTCGGTGCGGATGTGATGGACCACGCCGTGCTTGGCCGAAGGCGTGTCAAAACGTTGAATGAGCAGCTCTGGAAACTCTGCCAGAATCTCAGCATACGAGTCGGGGGCCGCGACGACGGCCTGGACAGTAGGGCTGGGCGAGGAGGCGATTGTCGGAGCGACGTGCTCATCTTCGGCGGAGGGTCGGAGGTCGTTACCGCGGACATCAGGGACCAGTGAAAAAGCCCAGAGAAAATCTGCGCCCAGGATCGCTTGTTTGACGTTGGCTATGATGAATGGCCATTCGTACGTGCGGAGGCCTAACACAAGGGACATCTTCCATATACCGAAAGTGCGAATTGGGCTGCCATTAACCGCGATGAGGGTGGGACCTGTCTTACCCGATCTGGTTTCGAGGTCGGTCGGCGGCACTATGCTGACGATGGCTCCCGTGTCCACCAAAAATTCTGTGTCCGTGAATCGATCATGGACATAGAGGCGCCGGTTCTGGCCAATCGTAACTGCCCCTATGTACGATCGGCCGAGGCATTTCCCGCGAAGGTACAAGGCAAGCGGCAGTTGCGGGATTCGCTACCCCATCGTAGGTGATAATAGCACCAGCCGCGCTTGTGCGGATCTTTTTGGCGGGCTTTCGGAGAATTGGCGGGAGACGTGGCGCCATCTTGCCGTCGCTGTGGCGTGGTCACTGATGTCGAGACCTTGTTGATCGAACCGCTTGCCTTGTTTTTTGCCGCTATGAGCGCGTCCGCTTTCGCTGCATATGCTTCGGGGTCCTTAAAAGAACAATCCGTGAGCAGCAGTCGGACATCCTCAGGAAGTCTCTCGCGGAATGCCTGTTCGAACATAGGGCAATCCGTATGCTCACCGGCTAGCATCATCATTTCGGACATGAGGACGGAAGGCAGTTGGTCTCCAAGATCCGGTAGGTGCAGAAGTCTTGCCGCACCACCATGCTTATTAAACCCGAAGATTCGCAGTAATACTTTCTTCATGGCCTCGTACTTACTTTCCGCAGGTGGATTCACGATGAACCGCATCACGCGCTTGGTCGTGTCCGGCGATAGAGCGCTGACGAGGTAGTAGTACATCGTGGATTCGTCCGATATCTTCTTTATATGAAATTGAGCTTCGGTGTGGATAAACCAAGCTTGCGGTGCGTGCGTCCAAAACAACGGAAGGTGAACGCTTGCCGCGCTTAACTCCGGTGTGCCCGGCGCGGTCATCGTCAACGAGGCGTCGGGTTCCTGCTTAGTCGGTGATCGTCCAGATCACGTCGGGGTCACCAATATGGCGAGTCCGAAAACTTGTTGGTTGTAGAAGAAGTTTATTGCAGCCGCAATATTCGAATACAGAGTTAAACAACAAGGTAAAGGACAACCATCAAAAACTTACTGTCTTCTTCGAAGACTTCGCCGAACTGTCTATTTCGGGCGCCAAAAGCGCACATGACATTGCTGGCCAATCAGCGATGTCGCTCCCTGGACCAATCCCCATGGTCGCGTTCACACGTGACCTCGCTGGCCAATCCGAGGGTTCGACGACCTGGACCATTCTCTATGGTCGCTACAGTGGTGTACATTTCTGCCTCTGTGGCGTTTGTGGTGAAGGGTGAACTGAATTAATCGAGAAGCAAAAAGACAGAGAACGCATTGTGGGGAGAATTGAGATCCAGAAGAGGATTTTGGACTCTGTGGGAGTTGTGAATGAGGTCTCTGGTAGAGGCTGTAAAGTGGTAGATTGTACGGGTTCTGTGTTTGGAAAAATAAATAAAAGGGTAGTGTGATTCTAATGCAGATCGACTAACTCTACAAAATAATTTTTTTGAATGTGTTTAGTATAGTTTTGTAGAGCATTATGTACCAGAAACATCACCGAAAGCAAGCTCAATAATGGGAAAAAAAGCCTAAAAGTGTCTGATCATAAGTCTGATAGCGATCATAGTGTGGTGTTGCAGAATCATGGACCCAAAACAGGCTCTTCAGCCAAACCTGTCTCTGCCGACTGAGTTGCTTAACCGAGCTATTCCCACTTGCTTGTGCTTGGCCCATATCCCTCCAAATCTTTCCTATCCATGTACCTGTCTTTTAAATGTTGGAATTTTACCCGCATTCCCTGCTTCCCCTGGCAGCTCAATCCATACACACCACTCCTTGTGTGAGAAAAGAAAAGCCCCTTAGGTTCCTTTTAAATCTTTCCCCTCTCACCTCAGTCCTAAGCCCTCAAGGGAGTTTTAGACTTTCTCATAGGAAGATATGGACTCCCCTACCACAGGGGAAAGAAGTGGCCATGCCCCTCGTGATTTTATGAACCTCTATAAGGTGTCCCCTCAGCTTGCTGCGTTCAAGGGAAAGAAGACTCAGCCAACCCAGCCACTCCTTATAACTCAAACCTTCCAGACCAAGTAGCAGTCACACAAAACCTTTTGTGCACCCTTTCCAGTATTATGACATTCTTCCTAGAGTTCAGCCACCACAACTGTACACAGCACTCCAAATGTGGGCCTAAAATCATCTTGTACAATAGTAACATGATGCCTCAACTCCTGTACTCAGTACTCTAACCGATGAAGGCAAATGAGCCAAATGCCTTCTTCACCACTTTGTGTCGCTACTTTCATGGAACTATGTACCTGCACCCCTAGGCTGCTCTGTTCTCCAACACTCCCCAGGGCCCTACCATTTATTGTGAAAGTCCTGTCCTGCTTTTTCTTACTAAAATGCAACACCACACATTTATCTGAATTAAAGTCCACCTGCCATTGCACTGCTCATCGGCCCATTTAATCTTGGATAACCTTCTTCACTGTCCACTATACCACTAATTTTAGTGCAATCCACAAATTTACTAACTTTGGGACCAACATTCCGATTCAAATTGTTAATTTAAGTAATGAACAACAGTGGGCCAGCACTGATCTCTGTGGTACACCACCCGTTGCAGGCCTTCACTGTGAAAAACAGCCCTCTATCACTCTGTCTCACCTTCAGGCCAATTTTGTATCCAATTGTCTAGCTCCTCTGGATTCCCTGTGATCTAACCTTTCAGACCAGCCTGCCATCCAGGACCTTAACAAAAATCTTGCTAAAGTCCATGTCTATCGCACTGTCCTTATCCATCTTCTTGGCCATGTCTTCAAAAGCTTGATCAAAGTTGTGAGACACGATTTCCCATGCACAAAGCACATGCTGACTATCCATTGTGGAAGAAGAAGCAAAGTTAATGTTTCAGCTGGAAATGGGAAAGGATTTTTGCATTATGTTTTGGTTTTAATTGCGACTGTTAATTTGACTTATCACTTATTACCAATACAAATTGGTACCGAAGTATTACAACTTGGCACATTCTGAGTTCATGATTCTTCACAGGGATCAATATTTCTATTTGAAAGCATGAATAGTCATGCTTTATGAACTTTATGAACATCAGTCTGAAGAAATGTCTCAACCCGAAACCACACCCATTCCTTCTCTCCAGAGATGCTGCCTGTCCCGTTGAGTTACTCCAGCATTTTGCGTCTATCTTCGGTTTAAACCAGCATTTGCAGTTCCTTCCTACACAATGAGTCTTTGTGGCATTGTTTGAAGCTGTGGAACTATTTGCATTACTTGTAGGCAAAATAATATAAATGGAAGACCCAATCAGTCACCGGATAAGGGTTGTTGTAATAACACCCGTGTGTGAATAAGAAACAGAATTATTGTCAAAGGCTAACAACACTTATTTCCTGCCCGTAACCGTTAAGACATCTGGTGATTCTAGCAGTGGAAAATCTGCAACCGTTTCATATACTCTTGATGCCTCTCAGTGAACCAACAACAATAAATTGTATTTACATAACACCCTTCACATACGAAACATCCTGAGCGGCTTCACATGTGCAATGCCAATGCCAAAATAAAAAATATCTTTACACACCTTCAAGAGAAGTATACATAACGCAGACACAAAAAGCTGGAGTAACTCAGCGGGTCAGGCCGCATGTCTGGAGAAAAGGAATAGGTGACGTTTCGGGTCGAGACCTTCAGACTTGAGGTTCAGTCTGAAAAAGGATCTTGACTCAAAACACCCCCTACTATGCTTGACCCGCTGAGCTACTCCAGCTTTTTGTGTCTGTCTAAACCAGCATCTGCAGTTCCTCCCTCTATATACTGCAGGCCCGATGCAGCATAAAGTGTACTCTTTGCATTAAACACATTCATAGCTACAACTGGCGCTTTTATCATGACGGTATGTGGCGGTACACCTCTACATTAAAGATTCGATTTTCACATTTTTAGAATTTCTAATATTACAAAAACATTACTATAGTTGATAAAATAAAAGGTATTAATTAAAATAGGCGGTCAGGCCCTTACACAGCATAAGCAACCTACATAGCAATCCGCTGTAGATGCTATAAACAACAATGAAGCATAAAAGGACACAAAAAGTGCTGGAGTAACACAGTAGATCTGACAGCATCTCTGCAGAATATGGATAGGTGACGTTTCAGGTCGAGACCCATCTTCACACTGATTGTTGGGGGGGGGGGGGGGGTGGAGGCAGAAGTAAGCTAGAAGAGGGGCGAGAGAGGACAAAGTGTGGTGGGTAATAGGTGTACACAGACAAGAGGGTTCTTGTGATAGGCAGTTGGTTGGAAAAAAGGCCAGAGATCAAAGCAGAAGATGTGAGATAGGGTTGGAGTTGTGAATTGTGGAGCTAGAGTGAGGAAAATAGCAGGAGGGGGGGGGGGGGGGGGGAGGTGAGAAATAGGTGGGAATCTAAGTGGGGCGGAGAGGAGGGGGTGGAAAAAAAGGAGAGGGTTGTGTGGGGATTTACGCTGACACCGACCAGCCATCTCCGTACACTGGCACTATCCTACACACTAGGGACAATTTATAATCTTTACCAAAGCCAATTAAACTACAAACCTGCATGTTTTTTGAGTGTGGGAGAAACTGGAACACCCGGGGAAAACCCATGAGGTCACAGGGAGAACGTATAAACGTCACACAGACGGCATCCGTGGTCAGGATCGAACCCGGGTCTCTAGTGCTGTAAGACAGCAACTCTACCTCTGCGTCACCATGCCGCCCCTCCTCGCTATTCCACATCGCACAGAGGTGTTTTATGTGTGGGCTGCTTCCATACACTCTCCACTTCCATGCCCTCATCTGAATGTGTAGTGACAGTATATTTTGCCACCTGGCAGCCGTAGGGTTTCTTGGTGGAGAGCTCTCTACGCGGAAGTGCTTCCCCTTTAGATAGGACACCAGGGATGGAGAGTGCAGGACAAAGCAGTCCCGTGCAAAGGGTTTTTTAAATAGGTTCAGGCCACCTGTCATTTCTGCAGCCTGTGTAGGTATGCATGGAATGCATTCATGGAATAAATGAGCTTGCAGCCTCTGAGTGTTTAAGTGGACTGCTCTTCACATTCTGGCTGCACTTCAGCCCCATTCTAATGACCCAGTACTGAAGGAACATGCTGATTAAATGATCTCCTGGTCAGTCTAGTCCCAGACCTGGCCAGCCCAGCTATTCATGGGTCCACACAGTAGGCCATCGATGGAGTTGATATGAGCCCCTCATCTGAGATTATGACTGTACCTGGACATCCCTGGAGATAGAGCACCGGGCATCTGCTGGCTGTTTGTAGGCCTTCTGGGACCAGCAGGGCATTGTAGTTGGAATGCAACCTGACCGGGAGGAGAACATTTTAATTAAAGTTTTCTTTTGGTGATTTAAGTAAACGTTGTTATTCAAATAAAATGAAAATAAGCAAAATAAAAACTCAAAATGGAGGATGAAAACTGGGAAGAAAATATATTTAGGTACAGAATCTCGAAACAGGATAGATGCAGACTAAAGCTCTCCATGATTGCCCATCGAACTTTCCCAGTGTTAGATAGTGTTTAAAGTTCTCTCTAAATGCCTGGACGTTTCTATGGCAGGGATGTGGACTCATCCTACCACAAGAGGGCCCCAATCCCCCATCGGTTGTTCACTGATCATGACCCTGATTACTGAAAGAAGACAGTTCTCTTGATGCCAGGGTTACAGTAAGGCAAAGGCATTGGATGACTTCTCTGTTTAAAACATGAAATCCATGAAATAATTGCTAGAAGCGATAATAGTACCGGCCACCAAAGTGTTGGATGGGATAATTTGGAGGTGGATGGATCCGAAGACAACTATCCAGAAGTGCTGGGTAGAAGATAACCTGGGTCTAAAAAAGGGTCTAGACCTGAAACATCACCTTTTCTTTTTCTCCAGAGATACTGCCTAACCCGCTGAGTTACTCCAGCATTTTGTGTCTTATCTTCGGTATAAACCAGCATCTGCAGTTCCTCCACTAACCTGGGCTTTGCTCTGTATCTAACCCATGCAGGGGTAGCCAATGGCTTGAGTATCTAGTCACTTAGCACTGTAGCTGTCCCAGCCACGGGGGACAGAAAACAGATGCAGCCCCTGAGATAATCACTCCAACGGCCAGACACATACAGAAAGAACACTGGGCATGTACACTCAAATCAGAACCAATAATTGAGGAACTTGTAGAGAGAAAAATAGGGACAGACATATACTAATGTAGAGTGCAAGGAAGATAACAAGATAACTTTAGCTACAGCTTGACTGAAAGATAAATACAAACTAGATCAGTTATTTTATTGTCACGTGTACCGAGGTATGGTGAAAAGCTTTTGTTGTGTGCTAACCAGTCAGTAGAAAGACAAAACATCATTCCAATCGAGCTATTTACATAGAAACATAGAAAATAGATGCAGGAGGAGGCCATTTGGCCCTTCGAGCCAGCACCGCCATTCATTGTGATCATGGCTGGTCATCCACAATCAGTAACCCGTGCCTGCCTTCTCCCCATATCCCTTGATTCCGCTAACCCCTAGAGCTCTATCTAACTCTCTTTTAAATTCATCCAGTGAATTGGCCTCCACTGCCTTCTGTGGCAGAGAATTCCACAAATTCACAACTCTCTGGGTGAATTCCATAAAACCCAGGCCTGTAATTAAACCTCAGGGCCACATCTAGTCTGCTGATTCAAGCACTTATGAACATAACCAATTGCAGGCCATTCGGTCAGCTCTGCCATACATAAAGATGACGAACAATCTTCTACCTCAGTGTTGTCTCCCGGCACTATCCCCATATCTCTTAATCCCCTTAATGTCCAGAACTTTATCATTCTGCATTTTGAATGGACAGGGTAGAACCTCCACAGCCCTCCAAAGTAGACGATTCCAAAGATTCACCATTCACCAAATGATGAAACTTCCCCTCATCTCAGGCCTGCGTTGCTCCTAATTGGGATTTCCAGTTGAATTTCACAGTATGTCACATAATGGCAAGGAGTGACTGATAAGGTGACTTCTTCATGCTGTGGATCATCACTGGAGATTTTGGCTTATGTTTAATGAAGTCACACAACCCTCCTCACCACCCCCTCACTTCTCTAGTCGGTAAACTACATGCCTCACCATAAAAATTGTAAGCTATTGTCTTTATTCTGTAGGTTATGTAGGTTAATTGGCTGGGTAAATGTAAAAATTGTCTCTAGTGGGTGTAGGATAGTGTTAATGTACGGGGATCACTGGGCGGCACGGACTTGGAGGACCGAAAAGGCCTGTTTCCGGCTGTAGATATATGATATGATATGATATGACAGTAGGCAAGGCAGCTCTGGTGAGTGGGTCACATTAAGCTGATCCATCACCCATTGTTGTACAAACCTTCTGGAGGGAGGATTTGCTGAGACCGTTCTAGGGTTCACCCAAAGAGCTGATGCTTTCTTTTTTGTACAGGATATGAGCTGGGACCTAACTATCTGCAATTGCAGAGTCAGCGATGTTTGAGGATGCAAGTGTAGCTGGTTGTGTGCGTAGTACAGCACACTCATCAACCATACAGTTAATTGCTTATCAAGCGAGAAGCACACATATCAAGGCCAATGTTTGCCCAATTATTATTGAAAACCGATGGACGATCAGAATTGTATTTTCTCTGTTGTTTCCACAAGTCTCTCAACTGCCTTGTTTTTTTAGTCGCTTCTCCTGCTGCACTTACGTTCCAGTGTACCCCCCTCTCTTGTTTCTATTCAGCTTTAACCCTCATCCTACACATTCTCACCTCTCTGCTGGAATCAAATCATGTCTGCCTCCTATTCACATTTTCCTGTGACCTCACAGATGCACATCACTTTGTCTCATTCTCTCCCCCATTCCTCCTACAGTCTTCAGCTCAGTCAGTAATTTTCTCACCATAACTGCCAACTCCACTCTGTTTCTTCAACATAATTCTGAGATGTTTTAAAGAAGTGACAGATTTTGCTCCCTGCAATTCAGCTGCTTAACCAGTCCAGATCTGGCTGGCGAAGAAAAGTACTTAGTTACCCCACGTTTACTGCACTTGGTCTTGACAGCTCAGTTGACAGGGGAACTCCAAGTTCCAAAGAAATTGGGTCTAACACAGAGAAGCTTCTGCTTATCAGTTCCCAGCAGCAGTGTATTCAAATTGTTTGCTTCACCTACAAGGGAGAAATGAGTTTCAAATTGATGAGAGATCATTTTCTCCATCAAAGAGAGACTGAAGGCAGGTTGGATCATCACTGAAATGCCCGTGCGTGTCTTTAGTCCCCTACACAGGCAGCAAGATACATACATACACGTACAGAAGCACACACAACACTTCTGTCCACACAAACACACATATACATCTCCCACCTTACACACACAGAAACAAAAAGACACTTTGCATCTTTGTTTACTGTCACTTAAACATGGACAATTCATGATGCTGGTTAACAAGTTAACAATAAGCTGCCTTCAGCAGCACCTCCCTCTATGGCTGCACGCACTGAGAAAGACAAGGGCAAAGCTGCACAAGAAATTGATACCCCTCCAAGTTTCAACCACCCTCCTTGTTTTGGCTCATATCATTTTGCTTTGTAGTGCATGATTATGGAGGCTCTTCCTAACCTGAATGTGTCTGAAGGAGCTGCAGATGCCGGTTTAAACCGAAGATAGACACAAAAAGCTGGAGTAACTCAGCGGGACAGGCAGCATCTCTGGAGAGAAGGAATGCGTGACCTTTCGGGTCGAGACCCTTCTTCAGACTCTTTAGCAGGAGGCATCACAGAGGGGGAGCAGCGTGAGAGGATGTTGCAGAACTCTCGTCGGAGAGAGGAGAACTTCTTCAAAGTAGACATACCTTGAGATTTCGCAGTGGAGCAGACGAAATGTGTAGGAAGGAACTGCAGATGCTGGTTTAAATGGAAGATAGGCACAAAAAGCTGGAGTAATTCAGAGGGACAGGCAGCATCTCTGGAGAGAAGGAATGTGTGAATGTGTCTGTTGTTTAGTGCAATACTTAGGCAAGGATGGATAATCCGAGTACCTTTTCGAACACCAGAAAAGAAGAATATGGGTTTCACATCTCGTGCTAACAGAATCCAGACTGATTTGTTGCATTAACAAAACTAGGAATTAGGACTTTAAACTAAAAGATACTTGACATTTCCATTCAAATGTTCAAAAGTCAGTGCACAGGTTTAGTTCAGAGCTGTGTGCTGAGCTGTTTTATTTTGGATTTTCCCAGTCTGCAAGTAGAACTAATTTGAAGCTAAAACACTCGTAAGGCAGGAGATGCAATTCTCGAGCATGGTTTTCAGTGTTTCTCTCAACGTTTGGAAGCAAATTGTTGAAGGGGAGCAAGGGTCACAGCACATCAGAAATACAGATAACTGACTTTAAAGAAAAGTATTCTGGGGCCGTGAGTAACATTTGGCAGGTTTGCATTGGTGAACTAAGGACAATGAGAGTCAATCACTTTGTATGACACAAGGTATTTATTCACAAAATGCTGGAATAACTCAGCAGGTCAGGCAGCATCTCAGGAGAGAAGGAATGGTGACGTTTCGGGTCGAGACCCTTCTTCAGTCTGAAGAAGGGTCTCGACCCGAAACATCACCCATTCCTTCTCTCCTGAGATGCTGCCTGACCTGCTGAGTTACTCCAGCATTTTGTGAATAAATACCTTCGATTTGTACTAGCATCTGCAGTTATTTTCTTACACTTTGTATGAGACAAGAGTCAGCCTCTGCCCTCCCCCCCCCCCTCCTCTGGGACAGAGCAAGGATAGACTTCCCACTAATCCCCACTGAACGTGCAGCACCCCATTCACTAAAAAAAAACCCTGATATCATCATCAGCATCGTTGACAAGGGAAGTGCTCTTGTGGTCTGGCAAGCTGACTATCTTAAGAGGCTAGACGTCAGCTCTCAGGAACCTCCTCATACCTCCCTTTGATCCATGCCCCACGATCAGACTTCAGGGCATGGTCACCCAGGCAGCCATGGATCTTATTTCCTTGGAAGATCATCCCTCCACAACTTCCAGTCTTATAATATCCCAGTCCGTTTCCATCTCCTCGTCCAAAATCCACAAGCAGAACTGCCCTGGAAGACCTGGGGCCCGCCCCATTAAACTTATTTCTCCGTCTGCCCTCTGAGATGGATATAAAGGGTTATATTTTGAGGGAGAATTATCACAGTGTCCTTGGGTGATAGTTGTCCCATCAGCACCACGTAAGGCAGATGATTTGGTCACTTGGGACATGGTATGTGCAAATTGGCTGCCGTGTTTTCTTTATCGCAAAATGACTTAATTGGCTGTAAAGTACTTTGGAATGGTTGTAGTTCATAAAAAGCAGAACAGTGAGCCTTTTTCTAAATGTGTTGCGTATTGCAAACATGGAGCAGCTGACACTGCGACGTACAAGGGTCGCGGGAGTTTTGTTTTCACACTGTGGGGTTCACTGTGGCTGACACTGAGGCACCTGTGGGTTGTGCAGGATCAGATGGGAATGAATCATTCCCTTGTACACATTGTGATATCTATTTGAATATTTGGATTTAGTTTCATTTACGGTAACATCATGCAAACTTGCCGATGACAATACTTGCACTCTGCAGAAAACAGCTGTGTCAGGGTGAGACATGGCTTTTTACCCATTGGCTGAGTCATGGTGTAAGTCTCCCAATTCTAAGTATCTATCTAATGCATATGAAGGTAGACAAATTTCCTGTGCCTGATCAGATCAATCTGAGGACACTGCGGGAAGCCTGAAAGGACATTTCAATTGCCCTGGCTGAGATTTATGAGTCATCATTAAATACAGTTGAAGTGCCAGAAGAGGATCTATTAAAAGGCTTTGCTCTTTGGAGCGCTGGAAGATGAGTGGTGATCCTGTAGCAGTGTACAAAATCATGAGAGGAATAGATCGGGTAAACGCACAGTCTTTTGCCCAGAGTAGGAGAATCAAGAAGTAGAGGACATAGGTTTAAGGTGAGGAGGAAAAGATTTAATGGGAACCTGAGGATTCACTTTTTTACATGAAGGGTGTTAGGGGCATGGAACAAGCTGCTGGAAGAGGTGGTTGAGGTGGGTACTATCGCAACATTTAAGATGGTACATGGATAGGATAGGTTTTGAGGGATATGGGCCAAAAGCAGGCAGATGGGGCTAGTGTAGATGGAGCATATTGGTCGGTGTGGGCAAATTGGGCCAAAGGGCCTGTTTCCACACTGTATGACTATGACTCTAGTTAAGTCTGAACTCTCACCCATAGCTAACTGCGGTGTGGAGCATTTTGTGTTGATTCATCCTTCCAACCACGTTGACCAATACGCCAATATTTCTCAGGCACCCAATGTGCTATGTTATCTGTTAGCTTCCCAGTCCAATTAATTGCAATGAATGGTACCCTGTCTTGAAGACTAGGCCCTGTGTTCAGATTAAGTCTGTTTTCTCGCTTTGTGCCTTTGCTACAATCCCAAAGTCTTCTTGTCCCATGGTGTCTACAATTGAAGCTCTTGTCATGTTTCATGCTGGTAAGTACTAAAACCAGAGAGAGTGTTCTGGGATCAGTGAGTGTGTCAGAGTTACTTGGAATGTTTGGGACTATTGTCAGCTTAAGGTATGTCAGAATGCAATAAGTGTGTCATATCAGCGAGTTTCTGGACCAGTGATGCACATACACTGCCAAGAATATGTCAGGACAAGTGCACATTTCAATAGCAGAGAGTGTCACAGCAAATGTATCAGGAGCAGTGTGTCAATACTACGACTATTGTTGGGACCCGAGTGTATGCCACAACCAGTGAGTGTGTCAGAACTAGCGTGTGTCAGGCCCAGTGAGTGTGCCAGGGCCAGCAGACGTATCAGAATCCATGAGTGCATCAGGATGAGCAAACAAAACATGTCAGAGCAATGTAGTATGTCGGAGTGAACTCTCCCCCACCATCAACCCACCAGTTAAAACTGGCATGTGGTCTCCCGACTTCCCCGTTCTGAAGTCAATGATGTGGTCTTTGGTTTTGTTCTCCATGCAGAGCAAGAGGTTGGTGATTCAGCAGCATTCAACCAGGTGTTCTATTTCTCTCCTGAACACTGACTCATCACCACCTGTGATTCAGCCAACAACAGTGGTGTCATTGGCGAATTTATAGATGGCACTATAAACCAGCATGCAAGTTTGCAGGTTAATTGGCTTCTGTAAAATTGCAAATTGTCCCTCAAGTTCTGATAACATCCTCGCAAATTTATAGGACAGTGCGAGTGTACGATTGATCGCTGGTCAGCGTGGACTCGGTGGGCCAAAGGGCATGTTTCCACGCTGTATCTCTAAAGTTTAAAGTCTATATGCTGTTAATCTGTTGTGACAACGGCCAAATTGAATGGATCCAGGTTATTTCTGAAGTAGGAGCTGAGTGGCACAATAACCAACCTCTCGAAGCACTTAATTGCTGCGCTTGTAGGTACTACCAGACTGGCAAGTAGTCATTGAAACAGGTTACCATGTTCTTCTTGGGTAGCCATACAATAAATACCCTTTGAAACAGGTAGAAACCTCAGACTGTAGCAGTGAGAGAGGCTGAAGGTGCCCTTGTATACTCCAGCAGTTGGTCCACACAAGTCTTTAATGCTTGGTCAGCGACACTTCGCGGACTGGACGTTTTGTGTGGATTTACTCTCTTAAAAGATGCTCTGACATTTGGCCTCAGTGCTTGATACAAAAGGGACGGCAGATGTTCCAAAACAATAACCATCCCTCTGCCTACGATAATGTGGGACTTCAGGCTTCTGTACCTCCTGCCCGTGGTAGCAGTGAGATTTGGGTGTGGTCTGAATGGTGAGGATTCTTGATGATAGCTGCCGACGTCTTGGAGGTAGGACCTCATATTGATGTAATCAATGGTCAGTGTCCATGATAGGCTGATACTGCCTTACTCATTGAGTTCCTCCAGCAGTTTGTTTTTGGTGCAAGGCTTAGGGCTGTGTCAGAACCAGTGAGTATCTGAGGAGCTTTGAGAGGCATTAGGACGGACTACTGAGAATTTCAAGATCCATGAATATGTCAGGAGGAGAGATTGTGTCGGCAATTTGAGAGAATTGTACGAGCTGTTAGACATTCTAGCCTTAGAGGGAGTACAGAGAAGGTTCACCAGATTGATCCCTGGGATGGCAGGACTTTCATATGAAGAAAGACTGGATAGACTGGGCTTGTACTCGCTGGAATTTAGAAGACAGAGGGGGGATCTTATTGAAACATATAAAATTCTTAAGGGGTTGGAGAGGCTAGATGCGGGAAGATTGTTCCCGATGTTGGGGAAGTCCAGAACCAGGGGTTACAGCTTAAGGATAAGGGGGAAGTCTTTTAGGACCGAGATGAGAAAACATTTCTTCACACAGAGAGAGGTGAGTCTGTGGAATTCTCAGCCACAGAAGGTAGTTGAGGCCAGTTCATTCGCTATATTTAAGAGGGAGCTAGATGTGGCCCTTTTTGCTAAAGGGATCAGGGGGTATGGAGAGAAGGCAGGTACAGGCTACTGAGCTGAATGATCAGCCATGATCATATTGAATGGCGATGCAGGCTCGAAGGGCCGAATGGCCTACTCCTGCACCTATTTTCTATGTTTCTATGTTTCTAACTGGTGTGTCAACAAGTATGGAGGATCAATGAGTATTCTTGGGTCATTTTTGCAAGGACCTATAAATGTGCCGAGCCGAGTGAAAATATCAAGATGTATGTGAGAGTGCATTGGAAGAGAGTGTATAAGAAGTGGTGTGTTGGCCTGGCATAGTGAATATGGCAGAGCTGGGGAATGTGTCAATCAGTGTCTGTGTGTGTGTGTGTGTGTGTGTGTGTGTGTGTGTAGCATGGCCCTTTGTCATTTCTACATCTGATGCTTTGTAATTTGCCGTGAAGCTCAAGTTGACGTTTATTGTCTTGTGCCCAAGTGCGGTGAGGTACAGGTACAATGAAACATCTTGCCTGCGGCAGCATCACAGGCACACCGACTCAGAGATGCACACTAATACAAATCATACATGAATTACACGTAAATTCTAAAAGAAAACTGTGCAGAAACACACCATTAATTAGATAAGCAGATATATAATGATATAAAAAATGAAATCCATCGTTGTGCAAGAGATGAGCTGTAGTGTTCCGTTGTCAAGGTATGATGAGGATTGTGTGTAAGAAAATCATCAGTCTGAAGAAGGGTCTTGACTCGAAACGTCATCCATTCCTTCTCTCCTGAGATGCTGCCTGACCTGCTGAGTTACTCCAGCATTTTGTGAAATGAGGAGTGTGTGGATTGCTTCAAGAAACTGATAATTGAAGGAAAGTAGCTGTTCCTGGACATGGTAGTAGTGTGGGACGTAGAGTTTCTGTAGTCCATGTCCAATAGTGGCAGTGAGAAGAGGGCCCGGCCCAGATGGTGGGGATCCTTGATGATAGATGTCTCCTTCTTGAGGCAACGCCTCATGTAGCTGCAGTCGCATTAGAGATGGCAGAACATGGAGTAACGGAGCCAAGACACAGTGGTTGAGAGGATTAACCATATCTATGTTGACCGATAACTGGTCTCTTGGAACACACTGATAGACAGGGGGTTTTAAAATGTATGGATGTGAAAAGAGGGAAACAACAGTCTCAGTTTCTGGCAGTCTGAACCAAAGCAGAACTGAGAGGTTTCACTGAAAATAAACAAAGAGAAGATGTTTCTATTTCTCTATTTTGACATGATATCCCTGTGTTTGGTGTTGGAACCAAATGCTTTCAACTTCTGCTTGAAGTTCAAATTCTGGAGATACAGGCAGAGGTGTGGGTACAATTTCTTTCAGCAATCCATAGAATAGAATAGAATAGAATGGAATAGAATAGAATAGAATAGAATAACCTTTATTGTCATCCAAAAACATGTTTGTGGACGAAATTACGTTACCCACAGTCAACGAAGAGAGGCAATAAAAAAGAAAGCAATAAAACACACAATCACAAAAACCAACATAAAACAAAAAATATCCATCAGAGTGAGTCTCCTCCAGTCACCTCCTCACTGTGATGGAAGGCCAGAATATCTTCTCTCTTCCCTGCTGTCTTGTCCTGCAGTTAGACAGTCGAAGTTGCCATGTCGGGGCGGTGTGGCTCCCGACATTGAAGCCTCCGCCGGGCGTTGGAAAATCCCGCGTTCCATTCCAGGCCGCGCTGGACGGTGAATGGTCTGCAGCGGGCCGACCCAAGCCCCACGATTCGGGGCGGACGAAGACGCTGCCGCTGCTGGAGATCCCGAAGTCGGCCCCCACCCAGGGACTTGCGAGCTTCAGACGTCCACCACAGGGCCCGCGGCCCGCGGCCGAAGCCTCCGAAGGCGAGTCGCAGCCGCACTCGCAGCGCCACCACAGCCTCCGAAGACAGCCAGCTCCGCAGGTGGTGAGTACAGTGAAGAGGAGAGAACAGAATATAATCATTAATGTCCTGAACTATCCTGAGTATCGTAAACATGCAGCAGGATCCTGACCTGTACCTTCAGTTGGTACCAACGCAATCTTCACTCATTCAGCAAACCACTGCCAGGGCATGACTCCTTATTCCCGACAAGGCCAAGACTCTTCAGACAGCATGAGTCGTTAGACCAATTATTGAGATTCACTTAACCAACATGAACAATGGACAATGTAGCTCCTTGATGAGAATGATTTCATTACTTGGGGAAATTGATTGAAAAATACAGCATGGAAACACACCCTTTGGCCCATTGATTCCATGCCGACCATTCATTAGTTCAATGTTATCCCACTTTCACATCAACTGCCTGTACTTTAGGGGCAATTTTTACAGAGGCCAATTAACCTACAAACCTGCACATCCTTGGGACGTTTGAGAAAACTGGAAGACCTGGAAGAAATCCACATGGCGACAGGGAAAAGATGCAAACTCTAGTTTTTAATTTTAGTTTTAGAGATAGAGCTCGGAAACAGGCATTTTGGCCCACTGAGTCCGCACCGACCAGCGATCCCCGCACATTAACACCATCCTACACACACTAGGGACAATTTACATTTATACCAAGTCAATTAACCTACAAACCTGTACGACTTTGGAGTGTGGGAGGAAACCGAAGATCTCGGAGAAAACCCACGCTGT
This sequence comes from Rhinoraja longicauda, assembly GCF_053455715.1. Taxonomy (NCBI): domain Eukaryota; kingdom Metazoa; phylum Chordata; class Chondrichthyes; order Rajiformes; family Arhynchobatidae; genus Rhinoraja; species Rhinoraja longicauda. The sequence goes on from NC_135973.1 coordinate 12,161,815, forward strand.
CACGGGGAGAACGTACAAACTCCGTACAGACGGCACCCGGAGTCGGGTTTGAAACCAGGTCTGTGGCGCTGTAAGTGCTGCAAGGCAGTAACTCTACCGCTGTGCCACCGTGCCACCACAGGCAGACAGAGTCTACACAAGGCCAGTATTTATTCACAAAATGCTGGAGTAACTCAGCAGGTCAGGCAGCATCTCAGGAGAGAAGGAATGGGTGACGTTTCGGGTCGAGACCCTTCTTCAGACTGATGTCAGGGGGGCATGTGAATAAATACCTTCGATTTGTACCAGCATCTGCAGTTATTTTCTTATACTACACGAGGCCAGGATCGAATCCGAGGCAGATGTTCTACCAGCTGTGCCACTGTGCTGCCAAAATATGACTGGAATCAGTGAATATACATCGATTCCATTGCCTGGATTTTCAATGTTTCTATTGGATTGTAAGAGGAGACACAAGCAAGGTGGAGGAAGAGAAAGTTTGAGATCAAATGTGTTCTTCCTGATATTTCTATTCCCCATTTTCAATTTAGGTGGTAGTATACAAATAATCCCAATTTGTGGGTGCAGAGAAGAGGGCCAGAGAGAACTCTGAAAGCTAAATGTTCAGTAGAACTGAAATAAGCAGAAACTTTATCTCGTGGATCGCTGGACAAACTTGGAGGTTGAACTGAGAAGTTTCAGAACCTGCTGATGTGACATTTCCTTCATCCACCACAATATTATCATTCGTTTACCAGTTTGTCTCAACCATAAATCAGGTGGTAAAATCTTGCTTCAGTGAATCAGGAAGGATCATTTTCAGTTGCAGAAAAAATTGGGTCAATGTAAAATCATTACCTCAGCAACAATGAATCAGCAAACGTTGTCTTCTTCCCCTTCTTGTATCTGCCCAAGCCCTTGCTGAACCTCATTGCCAAGTTCTCCAAGTTGCCTCCATCACATCTACTTGTGGTTGGTTCCATTAGAAACATAGAAACATAGAAAATAGGTGCATGAGGAGGCCATTTGGCCCTTTGAGCCAGCACCGCCATTCATGGTGATCATGGCTGATCATCCACAATCAGTAACCCGTGCCTGCCTTCTCCCCATATCCCTTAACTCCACTAGCCCCTAGAGCTCTATCTAACTCTCTTTTAAATTCATCCAGTGAATTGGCCTCTACTGCCTTCTGTGGCAGAGAATTCCACAAATTCACAACTCTCTGAGAAAAAAGCTTTTTCTCCCCGCAGTTTTAAATGGCCTCCCCTTTATTCTAGCCTGTGGCCCCTGTTTCTGGACTCCCCCAACATTGGGAACATTTTTCCTGCATCTAGCTTATCCAGTCCTTTTATAATTTTATATGTTTCTATACTATCCCCTCTCATCCTTCTAAATTCCAGTGAATTACAGTCTTTCCAATCTTTCCTCATATGATAGTCCCGCCATCCCGCGGATTAACCTTATGAACCTATGCTGCACTGCCACAATAGCAAGGATGTCCTTCCTCGAATTAGGAGACCAAAACTGCACACAATACTCCAGATGTGGTCTCACCAGGGCCCTATACATCTGCAGAAGGACCTCTTTATTCCTGTACTCCGATCCTCTCGTTATGAAGGCCAACATGCCATTAGCTTTCTCACTGCCTGCTGTACCTGCATGTTTACTTTCAGTGCCTGGTGTACAAGGACACCTAGGTCTCGTTGCACTTCTCTTTTACCTAATCTGACACCATTGAGATAATAATCTGCCTCCTTGTTTTTGCTGCCAAAGTGGATAATCTCACATTAATCTACATTATACTGCATCTACCATGCATCTGGCCACTCCCGCAACCTGTCCAAGTCACCCTGCAACCTCCTCACATCCTCTTCGCAGTTCACACTGCCACCCAGCTTTGTGTCATCTGCAAATTTGCTCGTGTTACTTTTAATTCCATCATCCAAATCATTAATATATATTGTAAATAGTTGCGACCCCAGCACCGAGCCTTGCGACACTCCACTTGCCACGGCCTGCCATTCTGAAAAGGACCCGTTTATTCCTACTCTTTGCTCCCTGTCTGCCAACCAATTCTCTATCCATGTCAATACCCTACCCCCAATACCATGTGCTCTAACCTATTGCTCTCATTAGTGCTAGCAACGTGTCATTGTGGGGAAGTTTCTGCATGACCTCAGCCATTTTCCTGGAGTATTGTGTCACGCAAAAGATGTCTGATATACTAATATTTGCCATTTCATTTCTCCTTGGTTGGCCAGAGTTCTCTGGATGCCTATTGGTGCTTTTCCAGGAAGGATCCAGATGGTCCAGAAGATGCACAGAATTAACTTGGTTGTATGGATTCAGAACTAGCTTATTCATAGAAGACAGAGGGTTGTGGTGGAAGAACAATATTCAGGTTGGAGGTCTGTGACCAGTGGAGTTACTCAGTGCTGGGACCTCTGTTGTTTGTGATGTACATAAGTGAGTTGGACGTAAATGTGGATGGGTTGGTTAGTAAGTTTGCAGATGATGCCACTATTGCTGAGGTTGTGGATTGTGAGGTAGGCTGTCAAAGTATACAGCCAGATATAGATCAGCTACAGAAATGGGAGGAGAAATGGCAGATGGAGTTTAACCTGAGCAAGTGTGAGGTGTTTTACTTTGGGAGGTCCAATGTAATGGGAAAATATACAATTAATGACATGACCCTTAACAGCTTTGATGTACAGAGGGACCTTGGGGTCCAAGCCCATGACTCCCTGAAAGTGGCAACACAATTAGATAGAGTGGTAAAGAAGACACATGGTATGCTTGCTTTCATAGGTCATCATCATCATATACATACAGCCGGAAACAGGCCTTTTCGGCCCACCAAGTCCATGCCGCCCAGCGATCCCCGTACATTAACACTATCCTACACCCACTAGGGACAATTTTTTTTACATTTACCCAGCCAATTAACCTACATACCTGCACGTCTTTGGAGTGTGGGAGGAAACCGAAGATCTCGGAGAAAACCCACGCAGGTCACGGGGAGAACGTACAAACTCCTTACAGTGCAGCACCCGTAGTCAGGATCGAACCTGAGTCTCCGGCGCTGCATTCGCTGTAAAGCAGCAACTCTACAGTTGCGCTACCGTCGGGCCATTGAGCACAAGAGTCGGGAAATTGTGAATGGGAGGATCTTTATAGGACTTTGGTTAGTTCGCATTAGGAGTATTGCATGCAGTTCCGGTTGCCCCATTACAGAAAGGATATGGAGGCTTTGCAAAGTGTGCAACGATAAGAGTTGCTGCTTTACAGCGCCAGAGACCCAGGTTCGATCCTGACTACGGGTGCCAACTATACTGAATTATACGTTCTCCCTGTGACGGCGTGGGTTTTCTCCGCTTTACTCCCACACTCCATCGATGTATAAGTTTGTAGGTTAATTGTCTTCAGTGAAAATTGTAAATTTTCGCTAGTGTGTGGAATAATGTTAGTGTACGGGGTGATCATTGGTTGGTGTGGATTCGCCTGTTTCTGTGCTGTATTTCTAGTCTAAAGGAGGTTTACCAGAATGATGTCTGGTTTAGGGGATATTCGCGATTGGACAGACTCTGGAATATCGGAGGTTGTGATGGTATATCAAATTATGAGGCATAGATAGGATGATCCCGTGTTAATGAAATCAAATACTAGCGGACATGGATTTAAGGTGAGAGGCAAAGTTTAAAGGAGATGTACAGGGCAGGTGTTTTTACAAAGCGGGTGATGAATGCCTGGAGTTGGTGGTTGAGGCACATACCATAGGCATTTAAGAAACTTTTGGATAGGCATATGGATATGGAGGAATATTGATTGTGAGCAGAGTTGGTCTTGGCATCATGCTTGGCACAGACTTTATGGGCCAAAGCGCCTCTTTTTGGTTCTGTACTGCTCTATGTTCTGTGTTCTATGATCCACAAGCTGTTGAGGTTTTTGGGTTAAGTAATGATACTGCAGCTGACATTTCACTTCAGATTTATTCTGCGTTACCTGAGCAGAGTGTTCCCATACTAAGCAAGCATTCTGGGTATTAGAGGAATATGAGAGAGTGTACGGGTACTTTTAGTTTAGTTTAGAGATACAGCGCAGAAACAGGCCCTTCGCCCACAAGGTCCTTGTTGACCAGTGATCCCTGCACATTAACACTATCCCACATACACTAGGGACAATTTACAATTTTACCAAGCCAATTAACCTACAAACCTGTGCGTCTTTGGAGTGTGGGAAGAAACTGAAACTCCCAGGGGAAACCCCACACAGGTCACAGGGAGAATGTGCACTGTAGAGACAGCACCTGCAGTCAGGATCGAACCTGGGTATCTGGTGCTGTAAGGCAGCAACTCTACCGCTGCGCCTTTAAGCATGGTTTCCCTCTTGTTTTTAATCTATGAGCCTCCAAGTTCTATTGTTTAAACGTCTGACTTTGCCTATCACCTGTCACCGAGTCAGCCTTTAACAAATTAACATGTGCCCAGTCAAATAAGGATGTCTCGACCATTATATCAGACCGGTCTAAAATGACTACATGTATTTGAAAAACCCCAAAAAACATAATCCTGCTGCCCAACAGGAAGGAATAGTCTCCAATAAGAGGAAGGACAAAGGGCAGATACAGACCAAAATTAGACCTGTTGATGTGTAAAGTGCAGTCTGATGATTGTTGACTACAAGCTGTTGCTTTCATTTTAAAACTGCAATGGATTCTGCTAAAACACTTTATTCACTTGCATGATCAATGAATTGGATGTTCTATGTGATTGAATATAGCGCTTTTCAAATTAATTATGAACCATTCTCTTTCCTCAAGCAGCTATGAATTTAAATGGACTTGCATAACAACATAACAATGCAAGAAAAAAAGGAATCAGAGAAGGGGCATATGTCTCCTTGTGTCTGCACCACTATTCAATCCGATTATGGCTGATCTGTCTGATCGATTCCACAAGCCTGCCTCATCTTCATAAACATTGAATCCCGGTCTTCCAAAAATCTATCTTTCTCAGTCTTGTGTATATTTAGTGACTGCTTCCACAGCTCTTCGAGGTAGAGAATTCCTGAGATTTGTGATTCTTTGTGAGAAGAAATTGCTTTCATTTTCGTAGTGGATGGGTGTTTCTCTGACTGGAGGTCTGTGAACAGTGGTGTTCCCCAGGGATCGGTGCAGGAACTCTGTCGTTTGTGATATATATACATGATTGGGTTGAAAATGGAGATGGGCTAATTAATAATTTTACAGACAATGCAAAAATTGGGTCAGTTGTGGTTAGTATGGTCGAACGATTTAGATTTTTTTTAGATTTAGAGATACAGTGCAGAAACAGGCCCTTCGGCCCACTGGGTCCGCGCTGCCCAGCGATACCCACACACTAACACTATCCTACACCAACTAGGGACAATTTTTACTTTTGCCCAACCAATTAACCTACATACCTGTACGTCTTTGGAGTGTGGGAGGAAACCGAAGATCTCGGAGAAAACCCACGCAGGTCACGGGGAGAACGTACAAACGCCGTACAGACGGCGCCCGTAGTCAGGATTGAACCTGAGTCTCCGGCGCTGCATTCGCTGTAAGGCAGCACCTCTACCGCTGCGCCCGTGCCACTGTGATACTCAGGGTATAATCAGTTTGAGAGATAGCAGATGGAGTTTAATCAGGACAAGTGTGTGTTGTACTTTTGCATGTGCAACGCAGGGGGAGAGAGTATTTAGTAAATGCCAACATCCTTTGGATTGATGTACAGAGAGATGTTGGTGCAAGTGCATAGCTCTCCGAAAGTGGAAACACAAGTAAAGTAGATGTATGACATGCTTGCCTTCATCATTGAGACCACTGTGTACAACTGTTAGGAGTTATTTTGCAACTGTATAAAACTTCGGTTTTGCCACATGTAAAGTATTGTGTGCCGTTCTGATCGCCACATTACAGGAAGAACGTGGATGCTTTGGAGGGGATGCAGGTTCACCAAGACGTTGCCTGCGTTAGAGGGTATTAGCAATAAGGAGAGATTGGACAACTTGGATATTTTTTGGGGGGGCGTTTGAGGATGAGGGGCAATCTAATAGAAGTTTGTGAAATTATCAGCGGCATACATGGTGTAGATAGTCAGTCCTTTTCCCAGCTTGGAAATGTCAAAGACCAGAGGGCACAGCATGAAGACAACAGGGGAAAATACGGTAATGTTCTATGTTATATCTCTATCTTAAATGGGAAACCCCTCACTTAAATACTCAGGGGGAAATTTCCTTTCAGCACCTATCCTGTCAGAACCTTAAATATTTGAATGACATCATTTATCTTACACTTTAAAATTCTTCTCAATCTTTCCTTTCATCCCTTCATCCCAAGAAACAAACTGGGGCACCTTCTCTGAACTGCCTCCAATTTAATTATATCCCTCATTGAGCAAGGAGACTGAAGCTGTGCTCAATACGCCAGCTGTGGTCTCGCACAGTTCCAGCAACACGAACTCACTTTTGCACTCTGTCCCCCTTGCAATAAACATCGACATACTATTTTCCTTCCTACTTAGTCGCTTGCTGTACTCGAGTGCTTCTGATCCCTCTGTACGGTAGCACATGTGGTCTCATTCTATTTAAACAGTATTCTGTTTTTTTCACTTTCCAACAAAATGGATAATCTCACATTTCCTACATAACATTCGGCCTGACAATTTTTTGCCAGCTCACTTAACTAAACCATATTTCTTGTCTGAAGAAGGGTCCCGACCCGAAACGTCATCTGTCTCTTTCCCTCCACAGATACTGTCTAGCCTGCCCAGTTCCCCCAGCGGTCTCTTTTTTACTCAAGGTTCCAGCATCTATGGTCTCTCATGTATCCAAACTATATCCTTTGCCAACTTTCCTAAACAAACTATATTCCTTTCTAAACTCTTTGTATCTTCCTCACAAAGCACATTCTTCCATTTATTTTTGTATTGTCAGCAAATGTCAGAGTCATCAGGCAAACAAGATGCTGTTCTCTGTTCTAACGTATTCTTGCTCCTGTACTCATCCAAGTGAGAGGGATCTATTCCATCACCTTCTTATTGGAGACTATGGGTGTAGGAGAGGTTTTGAAAGGTCAGATGGTGAACCACTTGTTGTAGTGTGCTCAGATTCTGAACTATCACGTTATCTGATCTTGACATGGGTGGACCATTTGGCTTTTGACCAGACGGGACAAGGTCCTGATAACAGGGTGATTGGCAGCACTGGAATAGTTGAAGGTGGCCATGTGTTCTTGTGTAAGATGGGCACTGCTAAACACTCATATACTTCATAGATGAATGGTTCATGGGTTTTCTTGCCCCTCTGTGCTTGAGCCAGTTGATCTCAGCAAGAGCAATAGCAGGGGAGTACAAATGACCACAGTGTCCAGATGTTGAAGGAGGAAGGATTACCAGGGTTTACTGGTTGCTGCCTCTGGGTTACTGGAAACAAGGAGTGTGTAAACATAAGGGAAGAATGCAGTGCCCTTTACGGTTGAGTGAAGTATCCAGTGATTGAGGTGCTAGAGGGTGGCTAAAGAGGAAATTAACCCTAGATGAGCCATGCCCTTGTGGTGAGGAGCGGGAAGAGAGCGACTGCCATTATCAGATGGTGTCTGCTCCAATTTACATGATTAACCTTTTTAATTCGTTCTCATTTTGACAACCTTCCCTCATCCTCCAATCCATTGCCTCTGATTATGTCTTTCCATCTGACTTTACAACCATAATTCTGAGACTTGTGTGGGCTTATTTTTCTGAATTGCTGTGGTTTTGCACAGAAGGAGTTGTCTAGCTATGAGCTTTGAACACCCTACATTCATGAGAAACTTGCAAAACACTGTGCTGAATTGGTGTAGCTACATTTTATAAAGCTTCAAGATGTGGCCTGATGCATGGCAAACCAATACCTGCCCTGTTTTCCTGTCCCCTACCGTCAAATAACAAATAGCCTTACAGCGCCAGGGACCCGGGTTTGATCCTGACCACGGGTGCTGTCTGTACAGAGTTTGTACGTTTACCCCGTGATCCCCGGGTTTTCTCCGGGTGCTCCGTTTTCCTCCCACACTCCAAAAAGACGTACAAGTTTGTAGGCTAATTGGCTTCGGCAAAGATTGTAAATTGTCCTTAGTGTGCAGGATAAAGCTAGTATATGGGGATTGCTGGTCGGCTTGGAATCAGGTGGCCGAAGGGACTGCTTCCGAACTGTATCTCCAAACTAAACTAAGCTAAACTAAACACTACAAGTCAGTGTCAGTGGCCAGAGGTCAGGAGAAGGGGTTCTAGGCTGCTTTCTCATCCACCTGCTAATGTTTAATTCCAACGGGAGTTTACATTCTCTCAATTTATTTTCAGTTGGCTCAAGAAGCAATGGGCCAGGACTACCACAGCGCATGTGCCCTATGATGGATAAATTAAATTTCGATTCAAGCTATTTGCAAAAAGCCAGCAGTGAGGAGTGGCTGTCATTCTATCCCATCCCCCCCTAACTGGCTTGGCTACATGTGACTCTGAATTCACAGTAATATATGAGGCTTTTACCTCCTCCCTGCACAAGTCAATTGTATTTGAGGATCATCAGGTGCTGTGGGATCACGTTGACAGGGTGGGTTACAGCAGTTTGGGAAAGTTACTGAGCTCAGCCATTTTAAGTAGTAATGTAAGGTCGGCAACGAAATTCAGACTTGTCAGTGCACCCAAATAATAACGAATCACAAAGCAACGGTGCGGGGTACAGCGATGTGCTCTGACCTACCAATGCATCATTTCCAGATACGTTTCTATTGTCAGTGTCAGCAGACTTTGCAAAGCCTGCGTCATTGCTCAGTGCGGAGCTCATTTGTTGCTCATTTTCATCCTAGACTCTCAGCGTGTAACTTTCTCATCTCTGACGCAGACGATTGTGGATTCAGTCCCCACTCCTGAAGACTTGATCATAAACTATTAAGGCCGAAACTACCGGTGCAGATAGCCAGATAGCTCTAAATAGGTGACAATCTTCAAAACACACCTACTCTAGTTGTGCTCCCCTCTGCTCACCCAGTAGACATACAGGGTACAATTTCATTGCTTTGAAGAAGAATTTGAAAAGTTCTTCCTTGCGTTGAGGGCAATATTAAGAATTTACCAGAACTGATTTTTGCATTGTAATTTCTGGGAACTTGCTGTGCGTAACGTTTCCTGCTGCATTTCTAATAACAATGACTAAACCAAACAATGCAGCTCACTTGTAGACACAAAATGCTGGAGTAACTCAGCGGGTCAGGCAGCATCTCGGGAGAGAAGGAATGGGTGATGTTTCGGGTCGAGACCCTTCCTCAGACTCACTGCAGCTCACTTGATCATTACCCAATCCACCAACCTAAACACTCACACCCTCCACCAACCGTGCACATGTAACATTTTCTGCATTAGCTTGCCAAGGCTTCTTTGACAAAGTCTCCAACCTCTACCATCTAGAAGTACAAAGGCAGCAAGCAAGATGACCACTGCCTTCAAGGTCCCCTTGAGTCATGTACCACCTTGACTTGGAAACATTGCTCTTGTTGCCGTTCTTGGGTTCTTGGGCTTCATAAATAAAAATTGCTCAGTCCAAATGCAGGGGGGGGGGTTATGCTGAATGTTTACAAGGCTTGGGTTGGGCTGCAACTTGGGGGATTGCATCGAGATCTGGACCCCACCCTTTTGGAAGGATGTGAGATTTTTGAGAAGAAACAGAGGAGATTTGTCAGAGTTGAGTAATTTTAGCTGCATAGTTATGTTGGAGAAACCAGGGATGTTCTCCTTGAGGCGAAGGGGGTGGAGGAGAGATCTGAAAGAACCGTGCAAGATTTTGGCAGAATTAGACAAGAGACAATAGATCGCTGCTCGCATAATACAAGAAATAGCGGTCACAAATTTATGGTTCTGAGCAAGAGGTACAAGAGGATGTGAGGATAAATATTATTATTCAGTGAGTGGGAATGACCTGGAACTCACTGCCTTGGAAGATGATAGAAACAGAGATGTACAATGATTTGAAAAGAAAGTTGGATCGGGACTTACAATAAATTTACAGAACAATAAGGTTAGAGTGGGGAAATGGGACTGGCAGAATGCTGTAGAGAGAACTGGTATGGACTTGACGGCCTCCTAGTGCTACGATGACACTATGAGATGGATCTGTCCATAACAACATTGGTAGCAGTGTCCACTACATAGCATTTAATGTCCACCGCATAGTATTTAGTGTGCACCACATAGTATTTAGTGTCCACAGCATCGTATTTGGCGTAATGCATCCAATCCTCAATGATGATCTCCTCTACAATGATAAATACCACATCTTATCTTTCATTTAAGCTGCTGGATGTCCTGGCAGTTAGCCACTGTTATGCTACAGTAAAACTGAATATTAAATTTAACAATTTCAGATAACCACTTTTTTTCTCTCTCAACGGATGTGGCTATACCTCTGTTTTTTTCTATTCTGTCTGTAGCTATCGTTTTTTAAAGTCATAGTAACCTTGACAACTTTGGCCTGCACCCGATCTCAGATATTCTCTCTGTACTCTCCACCCTTCCCCCTTCCTGTAACATAAAACGCATTTGATTTCTCACTTTTCTAGTTATGATGAAGAGTCCTTGACCCAAACATTTGAATTGGTTTCTCTCTCTGTCTGCGACCTGACCGACTGAGTACACCAACTTCTACAGATGTGGCGTAGAAAGCGTTTTATTGGGATGCACCACAACAACAGTTTGGGATCAGCCCCATCTAAGACCGCAAGAAATTGCAAAGAATTGTGGACACTGCCCAGACCATCGCACAAACCAACCTCCCTTCCATTGACTCCATTTACACCTCATGCTGCCTCAGCAAGGCCACCAGCATAATCAAGGACATGTTGCATCCTGGCCACTCCCTCTTCTCCACTCTCAGATTAGGCACAAAGGTACAGAAGTGTGAAAATGCACACCTCCAGATTCAGGGACAGTTTCTTCCCAGCTGTTATCAGGCAACTGAACCATCCTACCAACAACTAGAGAGCAGTCCTGAGCTACTATCTACCTCGTTGAAGACTATCTCAGACTATCTTTAATTGGATTTAACTGGACTTTACCTTGCACCAAATGTTATTCACATTATTCCCTTTATCGTGTATCTGTACACTGTGGATGGTTCGATTGTAATCATGTATTGTCTTTCCGCTGACTGGTTAGCACGCGACAAAAGCTTCTCACTGTACCACGCTACACATGACAATAAACTTAACTCAAACTGTAGCAACAACATGCCTCCTATGGCAATGACATTCTTGCGGCAACAACAACATTTTTACGAGGATGTTGCCAGGACTAGAGGGTCTGGGCTGTAGGGAGAGGTTGAGTAGGCTGGGACTCTATTCCTTTTAGCGCAGGGGGATGAGGAGTGATCTTATAGAGAAATAGGAAATAGATCGGGTAGATATATACAGAGTCTCTTGCCCAGAGTAGGTGAATCGAGGCCCAAAGGACATGGGTTTAAGGTGAAGGGAAAAGGGTTTAATAGGAATCTGAGGGGTAACTTTTTCACACAAAGGGTGGTGGGCGTGTGGAACGAGCTGCCAGAGGAGGTAGTTGAGGCAGGAACTATCCCAACATTTAAGAAACAGTTGGACAAGTACATGGATAGGACAGGTTTGGAGGGATAGGGGTCAAACACGGGCTAAACAAGTGAGACTAGCGTAGCTGGGACATGTTGACTGGTGTGGGCAAGTTGGGCTGAATGGCCTGTCCAATGCTGTATCACTCTGTGACTCTATTACATGCCTCCAATGGCAACATCTTTCCTATAGCATAACACCACAACCTGCACACTGCCCTACAAGTCACACAACATTCTGATGTGAAATGTGTGGCAGTTCTTTCACAGTGGCTGTGTCCTGCATTTTCCTCCCCAACCGTGGCGTGGAAGTATCAGAAGGACCGCGGCGCTCCAAGTCGCCACCCCAAGTTCTTTCTCAAGGCCAATGTGCAACAGATGCTGATTTCTTCACTTGCAAAAGTCCACTCAAAAAATACATCGTGGGACCAAGGAAACTGCAGATGCTGGTTTTAGAAAAAGGACACAGAGTGCTGGAATAACTCAGCGGGCGAGGCGACATCCCTGGGAGAACATGGGTAGGTGATGTCTCGGGTCTGGACCGAGCCTACAGATGTTCTCCAGAGATGCTGCCTGACCCGCTGGGTTACTCCAGCACCTCGTGTCTTAAAACAAAATACACAGTCGACTTCCAAGTCTTTTTCAGAGAGACGGTACAAGACAGATGCTGCATGGAGTCGGTGCACACCTACACACAGGCTTCAGAGAGGAGAGGAGGTCGTGACTGAGCCTGGTCCCCACCCACCCCCAGGCGTGGGAAGTGTTATTAACCGTGCGTTGGGGTTGCGTCTGTGTCTCTCAACACCCGCCTCCGTTGGCCACGGGGCAAAGCCCAGGACGCTCCTCGCCATCCCACGTTCAACGCTATCGCCCCGAAGACCAAAGCCCTTGCGTCGCTCGGGGTGTGTTATTTTAACCCTCACTCAACCCACATCCTGGCCGTTTCTGAACCTCTGGCAGGTTGACGTCAATGATCGGACGCACTGATCTGAAGCGCTGGCTGTATTTTCTGGGGGCCCCAGAGTGTGTCACAACTGGAAGAGGGGAGGGGGATCTCAGTGTTGCCCCCCCTGCCTAGGGGCTCCTAGACCCGTCCCTATCCAGGGTGACTCATGGCAACTCACGCCGAGCACCCAAGCACGGGCATCCCATCCCACTCGCCAACCCAGAGAGGAGAGTCGTGAACGAGTGACTGTGTAGGGAGCGGGTGAGTGAGACTGGGTGGGGAAGGGGCCGGGCTTGGTGACTTGGCGTTGACCACAAGCAACACAACAACAACTCTCCGAGACCGCTCTCTTGATTCAACTGGTGTCAAAGCCTGGCTTTGGTCCCGCTCGGCGAAAATCACTTCTGCTGTAACTCTTTTGGTCCTGCGGCTGTTGAATGAAGTCCCCGGACAAGTGGCTGGGAGTCAGGGCTGTGCTGGGAGCAGTGGTCCCCACTAACTGGTTTGTTCACCCTGAAGCCTAGTCTTCTGGAGGGGTGAAGCAGCGAATTAACAGAGGTAGGGGAATATATATATATATATATTTAAAAAATAGATCTTCTGTGAGTGATGAATGGAAGGAGTCGCTGGCACCGTTGCCCTCCATCACAATGAAGGAGCCACTGTGATGGATGTTTGTGTTGGGGTCGTGTGTCTTGTGTTCTTTTGTTGTTTGGTTTTGTGTTCTGTGATTGCTGGAAATGTAATTTCGTTCGGTATCTCGGTATCGGATGACAATAAAGCTCTGTATTCTGTATTCTGTAAGCAACTATCTATCCTCTCTAGTCTCTGGCTGGATTATACTCGACATTCCTCTCGCTCTCAGGGTCACGGTTGAGCTGTTGCTGAGGTCAGCTGTAATATGTTACTCCATTAGCTCCGATGAGAGTCGAGGTGCAGTTTAGGATAGACACAGCGTTGCTGGAAGTTCATCAGCGGGTCCTAGCAGCATCTCTGGAGAAAAATGATGGGCGAGGTTTCGGGTCTGGGGGCAGCTTCGTCAGACTCAAAGCATAGAGGAGGGAAGTGGAGGTAAGAAAAGCAGGCCAGGACAAAGCGGGACGGGCAGGACAGATGTGCGAGGAAGTTTGGAGTTCATAATGGTCATTGACATATGATGAAAGAATGGGTCGACTGGGCTTACATTCACTGGAATTTCGAAGGATGAGAGGGGATCCTATGGAAACATATAACATTCTTATGGGCTTGGACAGTCCAGATACAGGGAAAAAAATGTTCCCGTTGTTGGAGGGTGTCCAGAAACAGGGGTCACAGTTTAAGAATAAAGGGACTGAGATGAGAAAAAACGTTCTCATCCAGAGAGTTGTGAATCTGTGGAATTCTCTGCCACAGAATTATCTGTGGAATTCTCTGCCAATTCGCTGGATGTTTTCAAGAGAGAGTTAGATATAGCTCTTAGGGCTAATGGAATCAAGGGACATGGGGAAAAAGTAAGAAAGGGGTACTGATTTTGGATGATCAGCCATGATCATATTGAATTGGTTCGACGGGCCGAATGGCCTAATCCTGCACCTATTTTGCTATGTTTCTACGTTTTTATGGTCCATTGTTGCCTGGAGAAGAGGTGATAAAGGAGGGATACAAGGATGCTAACAGTGGGAGTAGTGGGATGACTCGGGTGGGGGAGGGAGGGAATGCAGGGGTAAGTTGAAATGAGAGAAATCGACGTTCTTCCGACTGGGTTGTAAATTGCCCAAGTGTAATGTGAGGTGCTATTCCTCCAATTTTTTGTGTGGCCTCACACTGACAGTGGAGGAGGCCCAGGACAGAAAGGTCAGCATGGGAATGCGAATGGGAAGGGGAGTTGAAATATTTGGCAACCGGGATATTACGTAGGCAAGGCACACTGGACGGAGGTGTTCAGTGAAACGATCACCCAGTCTATGCTTGGTCTCACCGATATACAGGAGTCCATACCCAAAACAACAGATACAGGAGATGAGGTTGGTGGATGTGGTGGGGAAATAATGTTTTAGATCACTCCGGTTGAATATCTGGGTCAGAGCCGGGGTTGAGATTAAGGGTGGAATAACAGATTGCTTGGACATATCTCCGCTTCACTGTTTGCTGGTTTAGCTGTCCCCATTCCCCCATCACTCTCCCCACATTTCCATTGGTATCCATCCACATCTGGCCCGAGACAGCGACCTTGTCTTCTGTCCTGTTCTATGGAATCAACTGTCCTACCCCCCCCCCCTTCCCCCCCCCCCCCAACCCCCAATGATCCTTTGCCCCATCTCTGCCGTTTCTCTTTACAAATTACCATTTGGCAACATCGTGTGAAAACAGGCTTTGTTTCCATGTACATGTTGGTGACTCTCCAGGGAGAGACTCATGGCAACTCATGCCGAGCACCCAAGCACGGGCATCCCATCCCAACAATGGACAATAAATGGAAGAAACAAAGAACTGCAGGTGCTTGGTTTAATTACTCCAGCACTTTGTTTCTATCTTCTGAAAATGGAAGATTGCCTGTCCACTGCCCAGTAATGAGTGAGCAGACATTTCCTCCAAGTTAATATTAGGAAGACCATATAACCATATAACCATATAACAACTACAGCACGGAAACAGGCCCGTTCGGCCCTACCAGTCCATGCCGACCACTCTCTCTGACCTAGTCTCATCTACCTGCTCTCAGACCATAACCCTCCAATCCCCTCTTATCCATATACCTATCCAATTTACTCTTAAATAATAAAATCGAGCCTGCCTCCACCACTTCCACTGGAAGCCCATTCCATACAGCCACCACCCTCTGAGTAAAGAAATTACCCCTCATGTTACCCCTAAACTTTTGTCCCTCAATTCTGAAGCTATGTCCCCTTGTTGGAATCTTCCCCACTCTCAAAGGGAAAAGCCTACCCACGTCAACTCTGTCCGTCCCTCTTAAAATTTAAAAAACCTCTATCAAGTCCCCCCTCAACCTTCTACGCTCCAAAGAATAAAGACCCAACCTGTTCAACCTCTCTCTGTAGCTTAAGTGCTGAAACCCAGGCAACATTCTAGTAAATCTCCTCTGTACCCTCTCCATTTTGTCGACATCCTTCCTATAATTTGGCGACCAGAACTGCACACCATACTCCAGATTCGGCCTCACCAATGCCTTGTACAATTTTAACATTACATCCCAACTTCTATATTCGATGCTCTGATTTATAAAGGCAAGCATACCAAACGCCTTCTTCACCACCCTATCCACATGAGATTCCACCTTCAGGGAACAATGCACAGTTATTCCCAGATCCCTCTGTTCCACTGCATTCCTCAATTCCCTACCATTTACCCTGTACGTCCTATTTTGATTTGTCCTACCAAAATGCAGCACCTCACACTTATCAGCATTAAACTCCATCTGCCATCTTTCAGCCCACCCTTCCAAAAGGCCCAAATCTCTCTGTAGACTTTGAAACTCTACTTCATTATTAACTACACCACCTATCTTAGTATCATCTGCATATTTACTAATCCAATTTGCCACACCATCATCCAGATCATTAATGTAAATGACAAACAACAGTGGACCCAACACAGATCCTTGGGGCACTCCACTAGACACTGGCCTCCAACCTGACATAAAATTGTCAACCATTACCCTCTGGTATCTCCCATTCAGCCATTGTTGAATCCATCTTGCAACCTCACTATTAATACCCAACGATTTAACCTTCTTAATCAACCTTCCATGTGGAACCTTGTCAAATGCCTTACTGAAGTCCATATAGACAACATCCACAGCCTTGCCCTTATCAATTTCCCTGGTAACCTCTTCAAAGACCACAGCTATTGCTCTTGATGGGAACTTTGGGCCACAAAGCTGTACCTGTTGGAACATCATGGACCATCAGATTTCACCTCTGCAGCATCACCACATCTCCTCCATCTGCCACTGTAAGCTCCACCATTTTGCCACCATTTGACGTGACCATTCCATCACATTCTTACTAGTTTTCTCCACTCGAATCTTAAGTAGACTTAAGGAGATCTAAAACTCTTCCATTGGCATCTTAACACAGCCCCATCGCACCTGTCAACTTTCATGGGCTCCGGAGTAATGCACTGATTCGGTTTTAAAATTCTCACCATTGCTTTCGAATTCCTCCTAGGCTGACCCTTTCTTGTACTGAAATTGGTGTTGATTTATTATTGTCATGTGTATTGCAAAACAGAGTTTTGTGTGCTATCTGAGCAAATGATACCATATGTGAGTACATCAGGCGGTGCAAAAAGGAAAATAAACAGAGTGTAGAAATAAATGTTGCAGTTACAGAGAAAGTGAAGATAAAATAAAAGGTCAAAGGCTAAAACGAGGTAGCTTGGAAGATTGGGAATCCCTAGCATAAGAGAGATCCATTCAAGAATCTGACAACAGCAACGAAAGAAGTTGTTTTTGAATCTGGTGGTACGTGCTTTCAGACTTTCATATCATCTGCCCGATGAGAGAGAGGTGAAGAGAGAATGACCGAGGTGTAAGTAGTCCTTGATTATGTTGGTTGCTTTCTCAAGGCAGTGTGAAGTATAGATGGAGTCGATGGGGCGCGGTTGGTTTGTGTGATCGCCTGGGCTACGTTTACAACTCTGCAATTTCTTGTGGTTTTTTGCAGAGCAATTGCTATACTAAGCAGTGATGCATCGAGATCGCATGCTTTCTATCGTGCCTCTGTAGAAATAATCGTTGTACACATGCCACATTTTCTCAGCCTTCTGAGGTGTGCTTTCGTGGCCGTATCATCAATGTGGATGGACCATGTCTAATTATTGTGATATTTACATTAGGCTAGAGTTACAGGGTGGAAACAGGCCCTTTGGGCCACTGAGTCTGTGCCAATCAGTACAATGGTACTATCTTACACATTAGGGACAATTTACGATTTTACTGAAGCCAATTAACCTACAAACCTGCACATCGTTGGAGTGTGAGAGGAGACCGGAGCACCCCGAGAAAACTTAGTATATGTTGCTGACGGAGCCCGCGGCAGCACGGAGGCGTGAAGTGGGGGGGTCGACAGCGGCGAGGCCTTGGCGGCGGTGAAGCCTTGCAGCGGTGGCGATGCCTCGCGGGTCGACCCGCGGTCGACGGTCTCTGAAAGCGTGGAGGACCACCGTGAAGGAGGGGGAAGAACAATGGAGGACCCAGCGGGGGGGGGGGGACCGTCGTGAGGGAGGTGGGGGGAGAACAATGGACAATGGGGGGGTACAAAGGACAATGGGGATCCGGCGTGGGGGATAAAAGGGGAGCAGGCGTACTTTGTAACTTTGTCAGGCCGTAGGGGGCTGCTATTTGTGTACATTGGGTATGCAAGCGAAGAATTTCACTGTGCCTAGTCACGTGTGACAATAAAGTATTCCTTTTCCTATACTATGCTATATTGCTATACATACCTTCGAGGACCTAAGCTCTGCAATTGTTCTGTAAATCATGCTTGCTCACTACATCCATTCCTTCTATTTGTTCCTTAACAGCAATTGCTTTGTTCATGTGTAGAAATAAGGAACTACAGATGCTGGATTACACCATGGGACACAAAGTACTTGAGTATCTCAGCTGGTTAGGCAGCATCTCTGGAGAACATGGACAGGTGTTGTATTGGGTCAAGACCCTTCTTCATTCTATGTTCTCCAGCCACCTGGCCCGCTGAGTTACCCCAGCACTTAGTGTGGAGTATATCCTCATGGGTCCATGTCAGTTTATCGATTGCTAACACTCATTCCTCGGTTATTCCTTGGTTATTTTATGATTGTAATTAATTTAATTGTGGTTGTAGTTGCATCTATGTGGCTAAGAACAGATCAGCAGACTCTTTAAATCTTTCCCTCATCCATCTCTGTAATTTGTTTATAAAGTGCCTTCCCTGGGTCAGTGCCAAGAACCAAGTGCCAAGAGCCAAGAACCCTCCTGCAAACTCTATTTTCTAACTGTGCCCGCTCTTATTCCAAACCCCACCTCCTCTCTGCTCCTTGTTTAGACCTGTTCTCTGTACTTGGAGTACCATGTTGTGTGCAAGGCCGAGTAACTGATTTGCGTTTCATTAAACATGCGACCTGATATTAAACACGGTTCCTTTTCCTTCCCAGAAAATGTTCACAATGAGGTCTCTCTGGAACTTCCCACCGCACGCAGTTCTTCTGCTTCTTCTATGTGGACAAGCACGATGCAGTAAGTTCAACTTTGTGTGATCTTGCATTGGTTCAGATTCTGACATCAGTGAGGGGCGGTGTGAGGAGATTTTTAGAAAGTTACGAGCACTCATTATACCAGTGGTATCTCAAAGATTGTGTGGGGGTAATCAAGTGAGAAATTGGTTGTGCATATAGGGCTTCTGCCATTTCCTAAAGGGCAACTCGCCACATGGTGTTAAACCAAAATTGACTCACCCTGATATTTAGGCCCTGCCTACCTATACCCTTTCACTCTGCTGTTACATGCCTGTAATAATACACCAAGGCCACTCATCAACCCCAAGTAAATTCCTGAAAAAAAGCACAAATTCACTAAGATAAAAGAAAATGTATGTGATCACTCCATTCAATGTTCCTCGTTGAATCGGAAAAAGATTCGGGCAATGGAACTATTTGTGCGATGTGCCTAAAGGTCAGTAATTTGCATGATACTGTCTATACAGAAACTGCCTGGTAGTTTTATCTTTTGTCTGTCGTTCTATGCATGAAACCACAATCCACCATCCCTTATCTGGTCCCCGTTGCAAGTGACCCAGGTTTCATAGAAAACTCAAGTGTTTTCTATTTATTTTCTATTTAGAGATCTGGGTATCACAGACAGATCTGCATTTATTGTCCATCCTTGATTGCCTTTGGGAAATGATCGTGATCCAGCTTTTTGAAATGTCGCAGGCCTTCTGGTGAAGGTGCTGCCACAGTGCTGTAGGAAGGTTCCAAGATTTAAACCCATCGACAATAAAGAACTGGTTTTATATTTCCAAGTTAGGACCGTGTGCATTTTGGAGGGGGATTTGAAGGTGGGTGGTGTTCTTGTGTTCCCCGAAAGTAATTAACCATATAACCATATAACCATATAACAACTACAGCACGGAAACAGGCCCGTTCGGCCCTACCAGTCCACGACGACCACTCTCTCTGACCTAGTCTCATCTACCTGCTCTCAGACCATAACCCTCTAATCCCCTCTTATCCATATACATATCCAATTTACTCTTAAATAATAAAATCGAGCCTGCCTCCACCACTTCCACTGGAAGCCCATTCCATACAGCCACCACCCTCTGAGTAAAGAAGTTACCCCTCATGTTACCCCTAAACTTTTGTCCCTCAATTCTGAAGCTATGTCCCCTTGTTGGAATCTTCCCCACTCTCAAAGGGAAAAGCCTACCCACGTCAACTCTGTCCGTCCCTCTTAAAATTTTAAAAACCTCTATCAAGTCCCCCCTCAACCTTCTACGCTCCAAATTGGTGAACCTTTTGAATTATTTAAGTTAGCTTCATTCCAAAAGCAAAGCAAAAAATCACAGATATGAGAAAACTCAAAACAAATAATGCTGGAAACACTCAGCAGATCAGGCAGTATCTGTGGAGAGTGAGACTAAGTTAATGTTTCTTTGAAAACAAAACTTCAGGTCTCTTTCTGCCTCCACAGCTGTTGCCTGAATTGAATAGTTTTAACATTTTAAGTTTACATTTAAAAAAAAATCTGTTTGATTATTTGAGGATTTGAGGACCTATTTGAAGATTATTTGAATCAAATTTCATAATTTGTCAGTGAGTTTTGAATGTAACATTAATACTGCTGGAATCTCACTAGAACATAGCACACCGTGTCCTTCCTCAAATGCCTTGGCCCCTTCTTTATTATTTTAAGTCATTAGTTAAGAAATTGAACACGGGACTGTAGTTAAATAAAAGATAAGGATTTCCCTTGGAGAATGCAGTGAAAATAAAATCAAATTTTAGGTAAGAGGATTTTTTTCTTTGAGCCCATATCACCCAAAATACTGGCCAATCAATGCAGAAATGTAATATGGTTGCCTTTGCTGGCTAGGTTAATGGTGCCACATCCATTTAAATGTTCATTTGCCCTTATTCTTATATTGTTTAGTTTAGTTTAGAGATAGAGCCCAGAAACAGGCCCTTTGGCCCACTGAGTCCGTGCTGACCAGTGATCCCCACACATTAACACTATCCTACACACACTAGGGACAATTTTACACTTTATACCAAGTATACAAACCCAAGCAAATTAACCTACAAACCTGTATGTCTTTGGAGTGTGGGTGTGGAAGGAAACCGAAGATCTCGTAGAAAACCCACACAGTCATGGGGAGAATGTACAAACTCTGTACAGATAGCACCTGTAGCTGGGATCGAACCTGCGTCGCCGGGGCTGTAAGCGCTGCAAGGCAGCAACTCTACCGCTGCGCCACTGTGCCGCCCTTGTTCAGTAAAACTTAAATCAAGGCTTCTTCCTTAAATTAATTGTTTAGACGTCTGTGCGTCTGCTATGAAAATCCCACGCCTGGAATCAGTCTGTGTTCCTGGCCGCACTCTAGAATGGTTCCGTTTTCCATTGCAAGTGTGATGTTACCTGGGTGCAGTGGGGTTTGAGATGGGGGAAGGGCCATTTGACTCCATTGCAATTGGTTAAGGAGAGAGATATGAAAATAGCAGATAAAAGCTGGGGCCAACCTTGGACCACACTGGTTCCCCCTGCATGGCACTTGGAGTCTTCCATGGTGAGCCTGCCTGGCAAAGCTGTCACTGTTGTTGAATGTATGTGGGTGTCTTTGTCCCCCCCAGACATATTAACAAAAATCATTGTTGAAATATTTCAACTATTTTATTTAAGAGAAGATAAATTACATTATGTAACCTAAACACACACACACACACACACGCTCACACACACACATGCTCACACACACACACACACACACACACACACACACACACACACACATAGGCCCATGCACACATAGAATGCAAAAACATGTGTATATGCAAGCACAAATGTTATCGATTTCTTGCTTGAATATGCTCAGCAACTGAATCTCCACTGACCTCTTGCGTAGTGAATTAAAAATATCCACCACCATCCAGATGAAGACATTTATTCACAGCTCAGTTCTGGGTGGCTGAACCTCTGACCCAATGAACTCTAGTTCTGGACACTCCAGCAAAGGAAAATGCCATCTTTACACCAACCCTGTCAAGCCTCAGAAGGATTTTCTTCAATGAGATCACCTCTCATTCTTCCAAACTTCTTCTAAACTCAAAAAATATATAGGCTCAGTCTGATTAACTTCTCCCAATATGACAAACCCAACATCCCTAGAATTAACGTGGACTAGTTGGTAAAACTGCGCTTTTTAAAGGATATGCTGATCATTGTTGTTTCCCTGAAGTAGTCAAATACACAGGTAACAAATCAATGTAAAAACCTAATCAAATCAGTGGGATTCCAAATAACCATTTTCAAAGGTCAGTCATTTGGGAGAGGGCAAATGAGTGAGACTAATTGAATATTCCATTCAGCGAGCCACCACAGATGTGATGGGCTGAATGGCCTTGTTCTCTCCTGTAAAATTCTATGAGTTCAGTTTAGTTTATTGTCATGTGAACTGAGGTACAGAGAAAAGCTTTGATATTGCTGATACTGAAACAAAAATCACATGCACAGATGGGAGTGATGAACCCAACAGGACGAAAGCCCTTGTTTAGGAACAAACTGCCTTCAGCAGCAGTAGCAATGATTGTTAATTGTTCTCTACATAGGAGAGCGATGGTTGGTGGTTTTAATGCATGAGCCCAACAACTGGTGAATCATTATAGTTTACACGTAAAAGAGAAGTTATGTTTTTCCAACTAGTTCTTGTTTGTGGAAATCTCTCAACTCCACGAGTTTTACACACATGCTGAGTATTGGTCACTGAGTGTGATTTAATCTTTAGCTCTGGCTGTGAGATACTGATGCAAGGGCTGGCTTAGTATGTGTAGGAAAGAACTGCAGATGCTGGTTTAAATCGAAGGTAGACACAAAAATGCTGGAGTAACTCAGCGGGTCAGGCAGCATCTCTGGAGAGAAGGAATGGGTGACGTTTCGAATGGGTGGCTGTCTTAGTATCTTCTGTTTGCCGACCTGCACCTTTTAGTGAAGTGACTAAAGCAAAACCAACTTGTGCACAGCAGTGTCATGCAAACATAGTGTGTTCATGGTATTCGCGGTATTGGTTAAGGGAGGAAGCTGTATGAGTCAATTTATTCAGAAGGGTAATGGGAATTAAAATCCACTAATAACTTCTGTTTATGTCTTCCAAGCTACAATTTGTGACAGTCTACACTGTGTCAATGACTACATAGAAAACATAACATGTACCTGGAGAATTGATGCATCTCCGATGCCTGATGTTTCATATCATCTTACTGCAACAATGTAAGTAATGAATTACTAAAGCCATCAATCTTATCTTTGTTGATATGTCTCATTGTGGAGCAAAACCAAACTCAAATGGCAAACAAACCATTCACGTCACATAGCTTGCTATTATATCATTGTCTCTTACATCTCTGGCTGTTCGATTACATAGTCATACATCACTCCCTACTGTTGATGATATATCACATTCCTTGCATCGTTTGTTCTTACAAAGCTCGTGTAACATCACTTGACACTACTTCATCTACTGTGACGTTACCCAATGTAACATCACTTAACATGACCTTGTTTACTGTGACATCACTTGCTGTTGCATCACATGTTGTGACATAATTTACCGTGACATCACTCATTATAACATCACTTGTGACATCACTTGGTATTGTGACATAATTTACAGTGACATCACTCAATGTAATATCACTTGTGACATCATTTGCTCTGGCATCACTCACTGTAACATCACGTGACATCATTTGCTCTGACATTCCTCACTGTAACATGACTTGTGACATCATTTGCTGTGACATCACTCAATGTAACATCACTTGTGACATAATTTGCTGTGACATCACTCACTGTAACATCACTTGTGACTTCATTTGCTGTGACATCACTCACTGTAACATCACTTATGACATCATTTGCTCTGACATCACTCACTGTAACATCACTTGTGACATCATTTGCTGTGACATCACTCACTGTAACATCACGTGACATCATTTGCTCTGACATCCCTCACTGTAACATCACTTGTGACATAATTTGCTGTGACATCACTCACTGTAACATCACTTGTGACATCATTTGCTCTGACATCCCTCACTGTAACATCACTTGTGACATCATTTGCTGTGACGTCACTCAATGTAACATCACTTGTGACATCATTTGCTGTAACATCACTCAATGTAACATCACTTGTGACATCATTTACTGTGACATCGCTGACTCTCACATCAACTGTGACATCATTTACCGTGACATCACTCACCATAATATCACTTGTTGTGACATTATTCACAATCACTCACATGACACAATGTTTTGGTGACATTACTTTTGATCAACTTTACCGTGACATTACTTGCTGTAACATTACCTGTTATGGCATCATTTACTCGAATCATGTTGTACTACACGCTGTTCCATCATTCACTTCCACGTCAACTCAGTGACGCATCATTTTACTATTATATCCCTTGCATTTATGTTACATCTTTCAACATTGTTTCATTTGCCTTTCTATCACTTAAGCTTACTTTGTGCATGGTTATGTCCTTGTTTCACATCATTCATTCTTGTACCACATTGTGAAATCACTCACTATTACTTAATTCACTGCTATGTCACAGCTATGCCATCTCATGCCATCGTAGCATGATGTTGTAGTTTTGAGATCCTGGGAAAGGGGCTATGATTGAGTCAGTGACAAAGCTGGAGAGGAACATTCAGTGAGTGAGATAGATAGGTCAAAGGGACAAATAAAGAGGAGATGGCTAATGCTAATAGCGAAGGCAAGCATTTCCATGTGTTTGCCAGCCTTAAGGTAGCAAACCAACCAAAAGGGAATCAAGGGATCTACGTATGGAGATATTAGAGCAGATAACCAGGGGATGAAAATCAGAAAAATTTGCAGATGTTGGAAATCTGAAATTAAAACAAAGAATGCTAGAAGCACTCAACAGGTCAGTCAGCATCTGGAGAGAGAGAAATGGATTTAAATGTTTCAGGTTAAAGTGCAATGAGGGATTTGAGTCTTTCCTAGCTTGGCCAAAGATATAAGCTTTAAAGGAGAAATTCCTGGGAGGAGGGTGAGGGTGTGAATCCAGAACTTTGGGCCTTGATATCTCCTGGATTGGCATCCAGTAGTGGAACACCTAAGATTTGGGTTCAAGAAGCCAGAACTGGAAGAGCACTGAGCGTTAAAGGACTGCAGGAGGCAACAGAGAAAGGAAACATTGAAATATGGAGAGAATTCAAAAAAATATTGAAATGTATTATAACATTTAGTTTCTACTTAACTGGACTTCAGTGTAAATCAGAGAGCCCAGAGGCTCAGGAGAACAGGTGCCAGTTCGGTTGCAAGAGATAGTGTTTTGGATGACCTTGTAGATGGACACTAGGACTTTGGAGACTGGCTAGGCTGAGAAAACAAAAGGTTTCAGCATCTGATGAGGTGAGGCAGGTATGGAATCGGTTGGCAGTAGGTGGTTTTGACAAGGATGTTAATATGTGTGAAACTAAACCTGACCTCCGAGGTGTCACCAAAGTTGAAAGGAGTCTGATTCACTTTCAGCCACTTGGTAAGCAGCTGATGGAATCAGTGCAGGGTGAAAGGAGTTTGTGATGGGGACTGAAGGCATTGACATCTTCATATACCTAAGTACTTGAGAACAGATAGACATTAACAAAAGCAGCTAAGGTAGGAAGGGAAGTTAGGTGGTCAGTTTAAGTTTATGTTCATAAGCCATAGGAGCAGAAATAGGCCATTAGCCCATCGAGTCTACTCTGCCATTTAATCATGGCTGACTTTGATTCTTGATTAGTAAGGGCATCCGAGGTTATGGGGAGAAGGCAGGAGAATAGCATTAAGAGGGAAAGATAGATCAGCCATGATTGAATGGTGGAATAGACTTGATGAGCCGAATGGCTTAACTCTGCTCCTCGAACTTATGAACATCTATCTTTCCCTCTCAACCCCATTCCCCTGCCATCTCCCCGTAACCTTTGGCACCCTTACTAATCAAGAAGAAGAATTTATTTGAGAGGATGCAGTCACTGGATAAGTTGGTGGGTTCATTTGACACGCTGAGTGTGCAAAGGCCGTTAGGGAAGATTAAATAAAAACTAGAGTAAGATTGAGGTTGGGCTTGGGGGAACCATAAACATTTGGCCAAGGAGGAACGGTGGAAGAAACCCTTTGTGACAAAGAATCCATGAGCTCACACTTTTCATTATTTCAAGTGTTTAATTGTCATATGTACCAGCAACGGAATAATGAAATTCTTACTTGCGACAGCATAACAGGCCAGTAAACACAATACACAGATAATATATAATAAACAAAAATTAAATAAAGTAATAACCCGAATACCAGTGCAAACAAAACCCAAAGTCTTTAGTGTAACCAAATACTATTTAAGGTATGCTGGAGAACTACCTTAGCTGACTATCCCAACATTTTAGAAACAGTTAGACAAGTTACATGGATAGGACAGGTTTGGAGGGATATGGACCGAATGCGGGTAGGTGGGACTTGTGTAGCTGGGACATGTTGGCCGGTGTGGGCAAGTTGGGCCGAAGGGGCCGTTTCCACACTGTGTCACTCCATGACGTCTACGAGAAGCGCCCTGGACAGAGTTGACAAGATGAAAAAAAAGTCGAGAGCTAACTCTGCCGTTCAGCACTTTCAAACAAGAAGATGAGAGGGCCTTTGGTGAATAGTGATGAAACAAACAGACTGAGAGGGACTGGCAGAGGCAGGGCCGAATAGACAGAGAAACAGTCATGGAGAGTGAGTCAGAGCAATTGGAAAGAAAATGGCAGATGTAGCACGGTGGCACAGCAATTGAGCTGTCCAGAGATCCGGTTTCAATCCTAACTATGGGTGCTGTCTTTACGGAATTTGTGCGTTCTCCCCGTGACCTGCATGGGTTTACTCCGGGTGCTCCGTTTTCCTCCAACACCCCAAAGAGGTACAGGTATTGGCTTCTGCAAAATTGTAAATTGTCCCGAGTGTGTGCAGGATGGTGTTAGTGTGCGGGGATCGCTGGTCGGGACCTAGTCAGTGGGCCGAAGGGTCTGTTTCCACTCTGTACCTCTAAACTAAACTAAGCAAAACAAAAATGATGGGCAGGCTAGTCATAAGATTACACTGAGTAGAAAGACTCAAACAGATGTCACCTGTTGGAGTTTCAAGTAGAAGACAAGACACCAGCCCAGCTGCAGATGGAGTTGTAGACAGGTTTGCTGTGGAGATTGGCCAATGTGGTTTCCTGTACACTGAAAGCATGTTTTAAGTTCATGCTCCACTAAGATAGCGGGACGCATGAGGCGTTGCATGAGCCTACTTATTGCACCTCGTATAAATAGATCAATAAAACTCACTCAGAAAACCACCGCTGCAAATATACCAGACCTTCCAATAAGGTGACATGCTAGAAAGAACGTGACATCATTAAATATTCCATTCGCACCATTTGAGTGTGAAGTACATAATTACTCACAGTATTTTTAACCTTCTGCTGCTCTGGGGAATTCCACCTCCTTGGATCAACTGCTTTCAAAACGCTTTAATTATCACTAATTAGATCCTTTAATTAATTAGCTACATTCTTGTGAGAACCAGCCTTATTTTCATAATAATAAAACAAATAAATGTGACATAGTTTCAATCCACATTTCTCATAAATGATCATTTCCTTTTATTGTCTGTAATTCAATTTCTGTTGAAATCTATTCCAGAAGAGTTCAAAGCAGTGAGTTGCACTGTTTTTGGGTTTTTTTTAATCAAAAAGATTTATTCAAATATTAAAATAATATATACAATACAATAAAACCAAAACAGAACCCACCACCAGAATACTATACAAACAAATATACCAATTGAAACTATTATACAATTATATTACAATCCCCATCCAGGATACATCCAATCCCCCTGCGGTGCCCAGCGGTCCCGGAAATCCCCCAGGGTGCCCGTGGACAGCGCATAGTCCCTCTCCAACACCACCCGGGCGCGGATGTAACCCCGGAAAAGGGGTAGTGTGTTGCACTGTGGTGGTAGTGCCCAGTGGAATGAACATTGCCAATCTGAGTCTGTAACTCAAGAGTCAAAGTTGGATTTGAGTTTATGATTGTTGCGTGTACTGTGGTACAGTGAAAAGTTCTTGCCTGCTATCAGGCAATTTACTCTAGGCTTTTAGACTTTAGAGATGCAGCGCGGAAACAGGCCCTTCGACCCACTGAGTCCTCGCCGACCAGAGATCACCCCACACATTAGCACTATGCTACACAGTAGCCAATTAACCTACAAACCTGTACATCTTTGGAGTGTGGGAGGAAACGCGAGCACTCAGAGAAAACCCCGCGCAGGTCACAGAGAGAACGTACAAACACCGTATGGACAGCACCCGTAGTCAGGATCGAGTTTGGGTCTCTGGCGCTGTAAGGCTGCAACTCTACCGCTGCGCCACCGTGCTGCCTAATTTAATGGTGTGAAGATGTAAAATGTGTTGTCGAGCTGTTAAGTGAGTTAATCGAGTAAATGGGATCTTGGCATAAGAGTATGAACCAGGTGATATTTTCCCCATTTTCCATTTTAGGATGGGAGAAACGATATCCTGCAGTCTGACGGCGACCTCGTGTTCTGATGGGGGCAAAGGTTTCGCTGAGTGCAGCTGTCAACTCTACCAAGAATATGGGATTTCACAGGACAGGTACAGCATGAACATGATGACCAAGATCAAGGAGGTCGAGAACAGCAGTGTGGACTGCCCGGAGTTTGACACAACAAAACACAGTGAGTATGAATGCCAGAAGATTCAGATGATGGATAGGAAGGCATTAGTCTGGCCCATCTAAACATGACAGGACAGGGATACCATGGGAGAGAGGTTGCTCTTGCATAGCCCCCGAAATACTCCCCTCTGTCTACCTTGCTTGTCACTCTCTCCCTCTCTGTCTCTGTCTGTCTTTGTCTCCCCCTTTATCTCTTCTCCCCACTCTCCCCATTTATGTTGAATTCTCTTCCCATTCCACACTCTCTCCATCTCTTTCTCTCTGTCAGTCTGACCTATTGTCTATTGTCTATTGTCTTTCCTCTTTTTCCATCTCAGTTTCTCCTATCCTATTGTGTTTCAACTGCATTTTAAGAGGGGCAGCACGGTGGCGCAGCGATAGAGTTGCTGCCTTACAGCGCCAGAGACCCGGATTAGATCCTGACTACGGGTGCTGTCTGTACGAAGTTTGTACGTGCTCCCTGAGATTGCATGGGTTTTCTCTGAGTGCTCGGGTTTACTCCCAACACCCCAAAGACGTACGGGCTTGTAAGTTATGTGGCTTCAGTAAAAATAGTAAATTGTTCCTGTAAAGTGTGTAGGATAGTGCTAGTGTACGAGGTGATCACTGGTTGGTACAGACAGTGGGCCGAAAGGCCTGTTTCCGTGCTGTATCTCTAAAGTCAAGAGTGTTTTATTGTCATATGTCCCAGATTGAACAGTGAAATTCTTACTTGCTGCAGCACAAGAGAATATGTAAACATAGAACACTGTAGACAATATGATAAACGAGAGAGAAAAAAAAGTTCAGTGCGTATATATACACTTACTCACAAGTGCACACACACACACACACAAATATATATATATATATATACCCTACCCTAAGGTATAATTCATCAGAATCAGAATCAGAATCAGAATAACCTTTATTGTCAGCCAAAAAAAACAAGTCTTTTGGACGAGATTTTGTCACCCAAAGTCCAACAATAAGAGCAATAAAAATAAGCAATTACACACACACACGCAATCACAAACCAACACAAAAAACACAAACAAAAGAGAAACATCCATCACAGTGAGTCTCCTCCAGTCACCTCCTCACTGTGATGGAAGGCCAGAATGTCTTTTCTCTTCCCCTGCTGTCTTCACCCGCGGTCAGGCTGCTGAAGTTGCCACGTTCCAGGCCGTGCCGGACGGTGAAAGGTCCTGAACTTTGTGGGGAAAGCTCTGTGGGGAAAGCACTTCCTATTCTTCTTTCCAACTTAACTTCTCGGATTTTGCATAACCACTGTTAGTCTTAACAATTAGTTACACTCCACTCAACCATATACTGTAGGTCCACCCACCTTCCCACCATCCTCCTTGCAGCTGAACTTAAGGGGAACCTGTGAGCTGGAGTATTGATGCCTCCATGTGTTATAATTCAAACTTTTAATTGAAACTTTTCTCTCCCCCAGTTAAACCTATTGCGCCGTTCAGTCTTAACGTCTCACACACACCGCCCTGTGAGACGTACAACTTCACTTGGCAGATGGCCTACGAGACTAATTACATTCAGAAATTTGAGTACGAGCTGAGATACCAGAGGACACAAGATAACTGGGAGGTAGGACTGTAGTCTAATCTTTTCTGACAGTTAATGATAAGGTTTAATCTTCCAGAGCTTCTGGCCATTACACCAGTGTGCCACAGTCTCACAATTCATAATGGATGACAGTTCTACTAACCAACTGCAAACAGTGATTCTCTCTGGAGTATGGCTCCATAGACACAATTCTCCGCAGAATAAGGGTTCCACATGCGCTGATAATAGACACAAATGCTGGAGTAACTCAGCGGGTCAGGCAGCGTCTCTGGAGAAAAGGAATAGGTGACGTTTCGGGTTGAGACCCTCCTTCTTCCACACGCACTGCATGTTAATGCAGCAGAATTCTACAGCCACGAGCTGTCTGTCCGTGGGCGTGGGGAAGAGAGTGGAAGTTTTGTTGCCTCCATCACAGTGAGGGGGTGTTTGGAGTCACTGTGATGGACGTTTGTGTTGGGGTTATGTGTCTTGTGTTCTTTTTTTTTCTACGACTGCTATGTAGTTTCGTTCGGTACTTCGGTACCGAACGACAAATAAAGCTCTGTTATACCTGTTATAGGGAACAGGTACCATAGAAAGCGACTCTTAGTGGAGTACGGTTCCACAGACACTACAGTGTAGAGATACAACGTCATCAGATAACGGGTTGTATATATTGACAGCCACATGAGTACTGTTCCAGAGTGACTTTAACTGCGGAATATTTCCACAGACAATGAAGGTCATTGGGGTACAATACGACAAGACAATAACTTTCACAACAGTCTGACGAAGGGTCTCGACCCGAAACGTCACCCATTCCTTCTCTCCAAGATGCTGCCTGCCTGACCCGCTGGAGAAATACTCCAGCATTTTGTGATAACTTTCACAGGTGACTTTAAATGATTTACATTTTCTTAGATAGTGGCTTTCACTGAAGCATGTTGCCGCCAATGCTAACTCTCACAGATTGGGGAGGGGCCGGGGGAGTGAGGAGAGAATGGGATTACATTTACTTTATTCCTTTGCAACATGTGGCTGCTTTGCATCCCTGTGGAACAAAAGATGGCTATAAAAAAAAGACAAAGCCAATGGATTATGAGGATAAACCAGAAGAGAATAAAAAGACAGACAGAGCTTCTCCAAGTTTATAACAAGATGGAAGGTAGCCAAGGTAAATGTCCATCCATCAGAGAATGCCTGGGGAATTTGTGATGGGAATGGAAGAAATAACAGAGATATACAATAGCATAAATTGCAGCACTTCTCATGGTAGAGTACGTTAGAATAATCAGGACAAAAGGAAGGGTAGATCCTAAAACAACTATCATCACCAGAGGAAAAGTACTGGGCAAACTAATGATGGCTTCGGTACTTAAAAGAGAGTATGCAGAGGTAATGTAAGATAAGAAAATAACTGCAGATGCTGGTACAAATCGATTTATTCACAAAATGCTGGAGTAACTCAGCAGGTCAGGCAGCATCTCGGGAGAGAAGGAATGGGTGACGTTTCGGGTCGAGACCCTTCTTCAGACAGAGGTAATGGATGCATTAGTTGGGATCTTACAGTGTTCTCTTGATCTGGAATGATCCCAGTGAATTAGAAAACCACATGACCTTGTTGAAAAAAAGGAGGAAGACAGGAAACTGTGGGGCAATTGGCCAGATATCTGCCATTGGGAAAACACAGGAACCCCTATTATTAAGCAAATAGCTTTCAGGTGCAGTAAACTAGTGAGGCCTATGGAATATTGGCCTTTATTGTGAATAGAATGGAGTTTAAAAGCAGGGAAGTCTTGCTGCAACTCTGCAGGGCATTGATGAGACCCGACCTGGAATATCGTGCACAGTTTTTGGCTCCTTATTTAAGTCATAAGGTCATACGTGATAGGAATAGAAATTTGGCCATTCGGCCCATCAAGTCTACTCCGCCATTCAATCATGGTTGACCTATATCTCTCTCCTAACGCCATTCTCCTGTCTTCTTCCTGTAACCTCTGACACCTGTACTAATCAAAAATCTATCTATCTCTGCCTTCAAAATATCCAACTGACTTGGCCTCCACAGCATTCGGTGGCAAAGAATTCCACAGATTCACCACCCTCTGACAAAAGATGGATTGAAGAGGGATACTGGCATTGGAAGCAGGGCAGATGGGGTAACCTTTTAATAGGGTATGGGGAGAGAGCAGGACATGGGGTGAGCGTGGACTGGCCATGTATGTGCTGGAACACTTGACGATCCCATGTTGATGAGCCTTGAGGCTGACTGTCTTCCTGCAGCTCCCTCTGGTGGTGGCTTCAGGTATTCTTCATTCTGCCCTCCTGTTCCCAGATCTGGGGCTTGGTCCATGTCAAACTAAAGGTGTGACCATGCTTTCCTCCCATCTTGAAAAGGGACAGCTAAAAGGAAAGCCAAAGTGGGATGAATATGGAGATCGGACTTGATATGGTGGGGAGCTGTCGATGGAACGAAAGATGATACTGATCTGAGTCTTGAGAATTCCCCTTCTTGTGGTTCTAATTCTGACATGAACTCATGGCCTTGAGTTGTAAAGCAAGCGTTGGAGGACTAACTAGAGATGAAAAGACAGATGGTGTGAGACAAATGGATTGTAGACAGCAATGTGCTGTGAGAGCAGCGGCGGCTGCTTTTGGAGGTCCCGAGTGGCCCGGAGGGTTCGGTCCCTTCCTTGAGGGATCAGGCCCTACCCTGAGATCAGCCCCTGCCCTGAGATCAGCCCCTGCCGTGAGACATCAGGCCCTACCCTGAAGGATTGGTCCTTACCTTGAGGGATTGCTCCATTTCTCAAGGGTTGCCCCCCCCCCCCCCCCCGTTCTTGAGGGATTGGTCTTCACTTCGAGGGATCAGCCCCTCCTCTGAGAGATCGGTCCTTATCTTGAGGGTTCAGTCCTTATCTTGATGGATCGGTCCCTTTCTCAAGGGTTGATCCTCCTATCCTCAGGGATTGATCCCTACTTCAAGGGATTGGTCTCTGCCTCAAGAGATTGGCCTTTATCTCGAGGAATTGGTCTTTACCTCGAGGGATCGGCCCCTACCCCAAGGCATCGGTCCATATTTGCCGATGATCGGCAAATTTGCCGATGATACAAAGCTAGGTGGCAGTGTGAACTGTGAGGAAGATGCTATGAGGTTGCAGGGTGACTTGGACAGGTTGTGTGAGTGGGCGGATGCATGGCAGATGCAGTTTAATGTGGATAAGTGTGAGGTTATCCACTTTGGTGGTAAGAATAGGAAGGCAGATTATTATTTGAATGGTGTCAAGTTAGGAAAAGGGGACGTACAACGTGATCTGGGTGTCTTAGTGCATCAGTCACTGAAAGGAAGCATGCAGGTACAGCAGGCAGTGAAGAAAGCCAATGGAATGTTGGCATTCATAACGAGAGGAGTTGAGTATAGGAGCAAAGAGGTCCTTCTGCAGTTGTACAGGGCCCGAGTGAGACTGCACCTGGAGTACTGTGTGCAGTTTTGGTCTCCAAATTTGAGGAAGGATATTCTTGCTATTGAGGGCGTGCAGCGTAGGTTTACTAGGTTAATTCCCGGAATGGCGGGACTGTCATATGTTGAAAGACTGGAGCGACTGGGTTTATATACACTGGAATTTAGAAGGATGAGAGGGGATCTTATCAAAACGTATAAGATTATTAAGGGGTTGGACATGTTAGAGGCAGGAAACATGTTCCCAATGTTGGGGGAGTCCAGAACCAGGGGCCACAGCTCTGCCTCAGAGGGCAGTGGAGGCCAATTCTCTGAATACATTCAAGAGAGAGCTAGATAGAGCTCTTAAGGATAGCGGAGTCAGGGGGTATGGGGAGAAAGCAGGAACGGGGTACTGATTGAGAATGATCAGCCATGATCACATTGAATGGTGGTGCTGGCTCGAAGGGCCGAATGGCCCACTCCTGCACCTATTGTCTATTGTCTATATTTCGAGGGACTGGCCCCTGCCTCTAGCGACTATGGCCCCTGCCTCTTGGGACTATGGCCCCTGCCTCTAGAGACTGGCCCCTGCCTCTAGGGACTGGCCCCTGCCTTGAACGATTGGTCTCTTTGGGATGCTGAAATGGGAGGAGTAAGGAAGCTGAGCAGCCCCCTCCAGTGGCTGCTTCCAGCAACTGCCGCTTCTGCTCACCCATCCCACGTACGTTTGATCAACATCATCAGCTCAGTATTCAGCGTTATGCATCTCGACTGAATATAGGGTGGCAAGTTGGAAACCATAATTGAGTGAAGGTGGAGCGGGGATCTGAGGATCCTTCTAACCGCAGGGTTTCTTTAGCATGATACCCCCTATGGTGCACTCCCCATTTGTACTCCCTCACTGGAAGTCCAGTGCTTCCTCATTACCCTCACTCCATGCACCTCACTCCAACAGCAATACCCCCTACCACAGTTTTTTTTTAACCAAAAATAAATTTAATCAATTATTTACAAGAATATGTACAATACAAAACAATACCAACAAACCCACCACCATAGTACAAAGTAAAACAAATATTCTTTAAATATCAAATGTACTGAGTATTAAACAATCATGTTACAATCCTTGTCAAGGATACATTCCACCCCCCGCGGTGCCCAGCGGTCCCGGAGATCCTGTAGGACGCCCGTAGACAGCGCATAGTCCCTCTCTAGTACCACCTGGGCACGGATGTAACACTGGAAAAGGGGCGGGCAGCCGGCTCGGGCAGAGCCCACTTCAGCCTGGCGCCGTGACTCGCGGATGGCCAGCTTGGCCAGGCCCAGGAACAACCCAACCAGGACATCTTCAGCCCCACCCTCTTCCCTACGCACAGGGTGTCCAAAGATGAGGATGGTGGGTGGGAAGTGCAGCCAGAAGGCAAGGAGCAGCCCCTTTACAGGAGCACCCCTTACCAGAGTACAGCATATCCTCAGCGCTGAGCCTTGCCATGTTTCCTCAGTACTGCCCCACTGACAGTGTGGCCCTCCCTCAGTACTGCACCACTGACAGTGTGGCCCTCCCTCAGTACTGCCCCACTGACAGTGTGGCCCTCAGTACTGCCCCACTGACAGTGTGGCCCTCCTTCAGTACTGCACCACTGACAGTGTGGCCCTCCCTCAGTACTGCCCCACTGACAGTGTGGCCCTCAGTACTGCCCCTCTGACAGTGTGGCCCTCCCTCAGTACTGCAACTCCCTCTTGACTCCGAGGTGAGTGGGGAACTCCCCACTGAGCAAGGTTGATCACATCCACAGTTAAATGTTAGGAAGCTGCCCATTTCCAAATGGAGATGAGTTAAACCAGGGAAGTGACGAGTGAGGAATTGACTATTCTCTTCCATCTACAGCTCCAGAAAGTCAAGTACAAAAGAAACAACCAGCGGTTCCTCCAGCTGGTCTCCTCGGAGCTGGTGGGGGGCAAGGAGCACGTGGCTCAGGTTCGCAGCCGGCCTGCCTTGGACACTGACTATCAGGGGACCTGGAGTGAGTGGAGTCGCCCGGTGAAGTGGAGAACAGGTCAGAGGCCCCAAAAGGTCGGGAAGTGGGGTGGGTGTCAAGCGACTCTGAACCTTTGTTCAAAGGGTCTCCACCGTTTACCGAATTACCAAGGGCGGGTTATTCGGTGAGGGGAGAAGGGTGTGGTGAGGGAAGAGGGTGCAGGGGCTGTGTGAAGTATTTGTGAAGGTGGGGGAACAGGGTAGAGGATGACGTTTAAGACAATGTGAGGAGGGCATGAGCACGAATTGGGGATTGTGAGATCGTGGACAGCACATTGGCACAGCGTTGAAGTTGCTGCTTTACAGCACCAGAGATCCTGTTTCCATCCTGACTACGGGTGCTGTCTGCACGCAGTATGTACGTTCTCCCTGTGACCACATGGGTTTTTCCCAGGTGCTCCGGTTTCCTCTCACACTCCAGAAACATGTGAGTTTGCAGGTTAATTGGCTTCAGTAAAATTGTAAATTGTCCCTTGTGTGCAGGATAGTGCTTTAAACTAAACTAAAATAATAAATCAAATTGGTGCCAAAGGGCCTGTTTCCGCGCTGTATCTCTAAAGTCTAAGGTTTAAAGACAGCAGGAAGAGGTGGGATCGGAGGGGTGGGTCATGTTTTAGTGGATGTGGAATGGGTGGGAACGGGATGGGCAGGGAAGGACCTCACTGGATGCCTTGCTGTTCCCATGATGTAAAGGTAGCACTGTTTACTCCCCGGTTCCCTTCCACTCTTAAATGTTTCTTCTTGACTCCACAGTGTTCTCCGATCATCAATAAGGTTAGCGGTCGCTGAGTTCAGCCATCTCAAGAGTCCCACTCTGTCCTCTGCTGTGCAGTCATACCTCCAGTAGGCTGGGAATCTCACTCGGGTTCAGCTCTTCAAAAGTCAGTCCCTCATCCCTGCAGGCATTGTTCCCGATGTTGGGGAAGTCCAGAACCAGGGGTCACAGCTTAAGGATAAGGGGGAAGTCTTTTAGGACCGAGATGAGAAAACATTTCTTCACACAGAGAGTGGTGAGTCTGTGGAATTCTCTGCCACAGAAGGTAGTTGAGGCCAGTTCATTGGCTATATTTAAGAGGGAGTTAGATGTGGCCCTTGTGGCTAAAGGGATCAGGGGGTATGGAGAGAAGGCAGGTACAGGTTACTGAGCTGGATGATCAGCCATGATCATATTGAATGGCGGTGCAGGCTCGAAGGGCCGAATGGCCCACTCCTGCACCTATTTTCTATGTTTCTATGTTTCAGCTGTGAAGCCAAACAACGAGCATGTGTTGGCAGTTTGATAACAGTAGGCCTCAGTGTCCACTGTCTTCTCTGTATGCATTCCCCAGTCAAATGCTTTGAATGTGGTTTAGTTTAGTGCAGTTTAGTTTAATTTAGAGATGCAGCACGGAAACAAGCCCTTCGGACCACTGAGTCCACGCCGACCTGCAGTCACCCAATCACACCAGTTCTAGCCTGCACACCAGGGACAATTTACAGAAGCCAATTAACCTACTAACCTGTACGTCTTTGGAATGTGGGAGGAAACCAGAGCACCTGGAGAAAACCCATGCAGCCACAAGGAGAATGTACAAACTCCATGCAGACAGTACCAGTAATGAGGATTGAACCCGGGACTTTGGCGCTGTAAGACAGCAACTCTACCCGCTGTGCCACTGTGTCGCCCAGGGCAATGGTGACAATTTGTTGCTCAGGCACAGGCCGTCAAGTCCTGGGCAGCCTTTCAGCTTCCTTAGAAAATGGCATTAAACATGTAAACAAAAAAAGCACCACAAGAAACTTGATTTTTTTGTTGTACTTTACAGAGTTGTGCGAAACTGATCTTGACCCGGATGCTCAGATACTGATTGGGTGTGGGGTAATGGCTGTGACCTTCGTTTTTGTCACGGTGATGATAATCAATAAACGTGAAAGGTAAGAGAAGCATTGATCTCCTTCACCATGGCAGACTGTCCTCCCTCATCAGAGTGTAGAAGACCACGTGATCAGACATTACTAATTCCTCGGGGCTTCAGAATACCTCTCTGTTAATCTACTGGTTGTGTCTGCAAAAATGCATAACAAAATAAACACTCGCCAAACCTGCTATCATTTGAACCTCTCTCTCCTGCATTCACCTTCTTCAAGTCTCCTGCACCCTTCTGTGTTCTCTCTCTGACATTGCGCTCTCTTCTCATATGCCCTCTCTCCCGAGAGCTATCACTCAATCCTTCTGATGCCCACTCCAACCATCTCTCTCCTTTATGCTCAATTGTAATCGTGTATAGTCTTTCCGCTGACTGGTTAGCACACAACAAAAGCTTTTCACTGTACCTAAACTGAACTAAAAGCTTTCCTACCCCCTCCGGTAGGAATTCAACAGTGGTGTTGCTGTGATATTTTACAATGAGGATCTCTGAGCCCAGAATAATGCTATTCCCAAATAAGAACCACAGCTTATACTCGAGCTGGGGGAGGTAGATTGATTCAGATCGAAAGCTGGAAATGATGTTTCTCACTGATCCCAGGGGAACTGAAGCCAATGTTACTGCGCTTGAGACCATAGCATGAGAGTGGGGATTGAAGGGATTTGCCAGAATAAGTCCCACATCAACCACAGAAGCACTAAGGGAAAGTAAAGTTCTAAACTTGAGCCAGTGCCAGTAGCCAGCAAATCCATCAAAGAAACCCTGTGCTGGATTCTCCCTCCCCATCACCCTCTTGCTTTTGCTCAATCACATTTCCTCAGGAGGATTCTCATCAGTTAAAGTACAGAATTACCAGCAGAGCTGATAGATTCTAAAAATACCGCTTTGCAGCTGCAACACCCAACCTCAGAGAAACAGAACGTCACATCTGCTCAATCCCCCAGGTTCCACAGTAGCTTACTGTAATATAAATGGTAAATATATATACGTTTTTTAAAACTGCATGTTGCCATTTTCTGAAATAAAAGCAGAAGTGCAGTTCCCATTCTACCAAATAGCCTTTACCCAGAAACGACAACGTATTTTCTCCCTCCAGCCCAACTCATTAGAAACATAGAAACATAGACAATAGGTGCAGGAGCAGGCCATTCGCCCCTTCGAGCCAGCACCGCCTTTCAATATGGTCATGGCTGATCATCCAAAATCAGTACCCCGTTCCTGCTTTCATATCATATCATATCATATATATACAGCCGGAAACAGGCCTTTTCGGCCCTCCAAGTCCGTGCCGCCCAGTGATCCCCGCACATTAACACTATCCTACACCCACTAGGGACAATTTTTACATTTACCCAGCCAATTAACCTACATACCTGTACGTCTTTGGAGTGTGGGAGGAAACCGAAGATCTCGGAGAAAACCCACGCAGGTCACGGGGAGAACGTACAAACTCCTTACAGTGCAGCACCCGTAGTCAGGATCGAACCTGAGTCTCCGGCGCTGCATTCGCTGTAAAGCAGCAACTCTACCGCTGCGCCACCGTGCCGCCCTTATCCCCATATCCCTTGATTCTGTTAGCCCTAAGAGCTCTATCTAATTCTCTCTTGAATACATTCTGCTGTTTATTCCACACAGGGGCACTGTGCTAATCCCGGTAACCCATCTCTTTCTCAATTCTTCGTGTAGCACTTCTAACCAGCATCTCAAACGCAGAACATAGAACAGTAAAGCACAGGAACAGGCCCTTCGGACCACACTGTCTATGCTGAACATGATGCCAAGGCTAACTATTCTCATCTGCCTGGATGTGTTCCACATCCCTCCATTCCCTGCATTTATTAAAGTCCCTGCAAATCATTAACTTGCTACCAAATGTAGGCAAGGTCTCAGCCCAATGGATATTCCAGGTCTGAATTCCACAACCTCTGCATCTTCTTATAAAAGACAGGAAAGTACAGTCAATGCCAAAGGTCAGATCTGGCATGTCCTTATTGAATGGCGTGGACGTCTACTCCATCTCCCCCTCAATCTCTCAGTTTATGCCTGACGAAACTGACCTAACCCTTCTCAGAGTTAATCCTTCTCAAAATTAGTGGACAGGAATACCTTGGATGTTCTCACCTGGACTTCCTGAAGGCATTTGCTAACCCTTCAAGACAGCCAACACTGAAGCTCAAGGTGGACACAAAATGCTGGAGTATCTCAGCGGGTCAGGCAGCATCTCTGGAGAGAGGGAATGGGTGATGTTTCAGTCTCATTCCTTCTCTCCAGAGATGCTGCCTGTCCCGCTGAGTTTCCCCAGCATTTTGTGCCTACCTTTGATTTAAACCACATCTGCAGTTCTTTCCTACTGAAGCTCAAGGACTTGAAGACCAATTACTGAACTGAGTGGGGATCTGGCCATGCAGCAGGGCGGCATGTGGGAAGAAAGGGCAGGTCGTCAAGTAATCAGGGTACGAGTGAAGATATTTGCCATGTCAGGGGTGATCGTGATGGAATCTCTGCCTCACTCCCCTCCAGGCCAGCCACTGCCCATACTCTGCCAGTTGCTTCAAGCACGTAGAGGCTTCCTAGAGGCACGTTAAGGTCGCTGGCCGCAGTACCAAACAGCAGGGTGAATCCAGCGAGCTCTGGCCCTTTAAAGCAAAAAGCAAAGTGCAGGAAGAACTCAGCAG
This sequence comes from Rhinoraja longicauda, assembly GCF_053455715.1. Taxonomy (NCBI): domain Eukaryota; kingdom Metazoa; phylum Chordata; class Chondrichthyes; order Rajiformes; family Arhynchobatidae; genus Rhinoraja; species Rhinoraja longicauda. The sequence continues at coordinate 12,201,960 of NC_135973.1, forward strand.
GTCAGGCAGATATCTGTGCAAGGAATGGACAGACATAATTTCAGGTCGGGACCTTACCCAGTTGCACCTTATTTGGATAATTATAATTTAAATGGCAAAGCAATTGGAGAGTACAAATTATATGCAAATCGATGAAAGTACAATGCAGGTTACCAAGGACATGAAAATGAAACAAACACCAGGGTCTATTTCTAGAATTAGAAAGTAGACTTAGTTTCGACTTGTATGAAAACTTGGTTCAGTCTAATGAATCTGGTGACCTCTTTTGGCCACTCTGTTACAAGAAGGATGCAGAGGCACTGGGAAAGATGCACAAGAGAATTTCAAGTAGTGGCTGAATGTTAACCGAGTAGGGCGCCTTAAGTAATGAAAGGCTTTTCGTGGACACTAATCATATGGCCTGTTATGGGTGTGAGCAAGGCAAGTAGCACCCCAGTGTGAGACGATCACAATAAATCCAGTGGACCAGGCAACAGAGACCTTGTCACCCAGAGGATGGACAGAATGCAGAAATGGCTGACACGGACTTATTGAAGGGAATAATATGGATGGATTTAAGGGGATGCTTAGTAAACACGAGGGAAAAAAAGAATAGCAGAAACAGTGATGGGGGAGGAGAGAAGAATGAGAGGAGACTCCACAGGGAGCATAAAACATGGACTATTAGGCTAAACGGCCTCTTTCTGCGCTGGTAATTCCATTAATGCTCAGTATCTCGCTGCTTTAATAGAGGAGGATTGACACACCTCCGGCACACGTGTCAGTACCAGGACTCCAAACACCAGAAAGGTCGACATAAGTCTGAGGAAAGACTTCCAGTGCTGTCTGTGTGGAGTTTGTACTCTCTCACTGGGTGTAAATTGCCCCTAGTTATAGATGAGTGGGTATAGTCTAAGGAGGGGCAGCACGGTGGAGCAGCAGAAGTGTTGCTGCCTTACAGCGCCAGAGACCCAGGTTCCATCCTGAATACAGGTGCTGTCTGTAAAGACTCGGTAGAGTCTTTCCACTAACTGGATAGCGCACAACAATAAAAAAAAAACAATTATTTAAATTATTTTTTTTTAGAGATACAGCGCGGAAACAGGCCCTTCGGCCCACCGAGTCCGCGCTGCCCAGCGATCCCCGCACATTAACACTATCCTACACACACTAGGGACAATTTTTACATTTACCCAGTCAATTAACCTACATACCTGTACGTCTTTGGAGTATGGGAGGAAACTGAAGATCTCGGAGAAAACTCACGCAGGTCACGGGAAGAACGTACAAACTCCGTACAAACGGCGCCTGTAGTCAGGATCGAACCTGAGTCTCCGGCGCTGCATTCGCTGTAAGGCAGCAACTCTACCGCTGCGCCACGTTTTGCACTGTACACATGACAATAATAAACTAAACCTGCACCCTCCGCTCTGCTGCTGCCAATCTCCTATCCCCCCCCATCCGGACCAAACTCAGATCCTGGGGGGACAGGGCTTTCTCCATCGCTGCTCCCACCCTATGGAACTCACTACCCAAAACCGTCAGAGACTCCTCCTCACTCACCACATTCAAAACATCACTGAAGTCTCACCTGTTCAGCACTGCCTTCAACCACTGAAGGTCACCTCACCTTCTGTCCCCTTTCTCTGTTCGTTTACTTATTTATCTATTTATTCACTTCCCTGTGTTCTTTAAATCCCTGTAAAGCGTCTTTGAGTGTATGAAAAGCGCTATATAAATGTAATACATTATTATTATTATTATTAAACTAAACTAAACTCTCACTACTTCACCTTCTTTTGCAGACTGTGGAGGAAGCTGTGGGTGATTACTCCCGACCCAGAACCATTCTTCAAGCCGCTGTTTATGGAGCATGGAGGAAATTTCACGGTAACCATTCATTTAATGGGGATTTCAGAACTTGGGGATCCCACAGCATAGGGCAGATGCCCCATCTCTAAGGCGGGGGAGCAAAGCAAACACCAATGTCTAATTGTGCCTGCAACAACACAGGAAGGATAGTGCCAAAACCTCTGGGAGGGTTATCTGTCAGATTCAAGATGGACAATCTCGAGCAGAAATTATCCCCTCTTCTCTGAAGAGGAGTCCTGCTTTTGCTGTTGTAAAAACAGAGAGTGCTGGAAATGTTCAGCATGTCAGGCAGCATTCATGGAGAGAGAAACGGATGCTGTCTGACCTTCTCAGTGTTTCCATCAATTTCTGGTTTGAGTTCAGGTTTCAGGCAAAACTACAGCATTGTTATGTTCATCAGCTTCTGTCCTATTTGTAGGGCTGGGATGGCCAGATATAATTGACTGGGACAATATCACATCACACAGTAGGATCTGCTGAGAATTGCTCATCTTGACTGGCAGTACTAGAGTCAGGAACAAGTTCGTCAGCGACCTTCATTCACAGTTTGAAACTGAAATTCTTCCTCTCTATTTTATTATGCATATTGGGTGGGACCCTCAACTAAATGTTTATTCTATCTTCTCCCAAACGTATCTCTGCTCCCTGTATTCGAACTGTTCAATCGACATTCATCAGAAGCATTCATTGCTGCCATCTCGGTCACAGCCCCTCCTCAATCTGTAACCTCTTAAACATCAAGCATGGACCGAGATGGCTCCATTTCACCTCTCTCCAACCTGGATGGTACTGAACCCATTCTCATCTCCTGCTTCTGATAACCTTGCTCTTTGTCCCACCCCAACACCTTGCAGGGTTGCCCCCTAGTTACATTTTGCTGGCTTCACATCTGTCCATTATTCCTACTGTAATTCAGTCAGTTTCTTAACCGCACCAGTGGTCTGTCTTCATTCCCATTTGCTCTAGTTGCCCATTGTTTGTTCCTTTCTACAACAACATTGACGACCCATTTGAGCCGTCGGTCCTTGCCAGCTCACAAAAGAACCAACTCATCAGCTTCATTCCGCTTCCTTTTAATTCCCTGTACTGTTGCACCTAATTCTCTCCCACCTGCCCATCAATTCTCTCCCACCTGCCCTAATTCTCTCCCACTTGCCCATCAATCCCCCTTTCTTTTTCATGTCCGCACTAAGGGGTTGCATATTTTGTCGGTAACTGAATAACCTCCCAGCAGGTCCTTGGGATGAGGGAGGAAATCAATACTCCTGTTGGGAACCCAAGCATTGCAGGCAGGACATGGGCGGTACAGTGGTGTTGCTGGTCGAGCTGCTGTCGAGTGTCGAGCTGCTGCCTCACAGCACCTGAGGCCCAGATTCAACCTGACCTTGGCTGCTGTCTTTGTGAATATCAAATCCTGATCACACTCACATTCAGTGTGAATGGGTGATCGATGGCCGGTGTGGTCTCGATGGGCTGAAGGGCCTGCTTCAGTGCTGCATCTCCAAAAGTAAAGAAGTAAAACATGCAAATTGCTCACAAGAACAAACCCGCTTCTCTGGAATGTGAGACAGCCGAGCCAACTGCCCTGCCTCTGAGACACCTACACCCACACTTGATGAAGTCCTTATGTTATACTATAGATGTTTCCTTGTTCCCTGTTTCAAAGCAGAATCCTGGTATTGTGGGATCAGTGGCATAAACTGAATGGTGACGAGGCTTTGTGCTGCCTTTAGCTACCAGCAGTATCCAATTCCACCAGCAGGTGTCAGGTTTGCCCTAACCGTCCATGTGCTAATTGCATCTTGTACATTGACTTTTTTAACTGTTCTACTTGGTGGAGAATATGGGAGCGGGAGGTAGACATTTCGTTCCTCGAGCCCGTTCCACCCTCGATTGAGATCCTGGTTGACCTAAATGTATAAATTCCCCTTGATTCATTTTGCCACCAAAACAATGTCATCCGTTGCTCCAGCCTATAACTCTAATCCCTGTTTCTGTAATCTCCCCTTGCATTTTAACCCTTGACCACTCCCTCCCTCCACTCCTTGCGAACCAATGTATTCTTCCTGAAGTGTGCTGCTCGGTACATCTGCTGTGACCACGCCAGGACTTTGTATTGATAGGTTTAGTTTAGTTAAAACCCGCCCTTCGGCTCACCGAGTCTGCGATAACTGACCATCACCCAAACACTAGTTCTATCCCACACATAAGCCAATTAACCGACAAACCTGTGTGTCTTTGGAATGTGGGAGGAAACCGGAGCGCCCGGAAAAAAATCCACATGGTCACAGGGAGAACGTGCAAACTCCGTACAGGCAGCACCCTTAGGCAGGATCGAACGTGGGAACGCTACCTCTGCGCCTCTTTTGAGATCCGAGCTAGATGGCTCATTGTTTGACTCCATTTAAGTTTATGTGCCACAGCTTTGTCTACTCAGATTAACATCTCTGTAACTCTGTATGCTTGCCTTTATAAATCAGAGCATCGAGTATAGAAGTTGGGATGTAATGTTGAAATTGTACAGGGCATTGGTGAGGCCGAATCTGGAGTATGGTGTGCAGTTCTGGTCGCCAAATTATAGGAAGGATGTCGACAAAATGGAGAGGGTACAGCGGAGATTTACTAGAATGTTGCCTGGGTTTCAGCACTTAGGCTACAGAGAGAGGTTGAACAGGTTGGGTCTTTATTCTTTGGAGCGTAGAAGGTTGAGGGGGGACTTGATAGAGGTTTTTAAAATTTTGAGAGGGACGGACAGAGTTGACGTGGGTAGGCTTTTCCCTTTGAGAGTGGGGAAGATTCCAACAAGGGGACATAGCTTCAGAATTGAGGGACAAAGGTTTAGGGGTAACATGAGGGGGAATTTCTTTACTCAGAGGGTTGTGGCTGTATGGAATGGACTTCCGGTGGAAGTGGTGGAGGCTGGCTCGATTTTATTATTTAAGAGTAAATTGGATAGGTATATGGATAGGAGGGGATTGGAGGGTTATGGTCTGAGTGCAGGTAGATGAGACTAGGTCAGGGAGAATGGTCGGCGTGGACTGGTAGGGCCGGACAGGCCTGTTTCCATGCTGTAGTTGTTATATGTTATATGTTATATGTTAATGATCATCCAGAGATATGGTTTATAATGCCATGCTGCCTTGTGTATTTAGCAAAGCCACTGTCCAACTTATTGATAAATGAGTGAATAATTACAAAGACCCATCTCGAATCCCACTGCACACTTGCACCTTCTCCTGGTTTCCTAGCTGGTCAAGGACTTCCCCGCAATTTCATGATCTCCAACTTAAGAACCTGTTTCCATCAAATGCCTCTGGAAGTCCATGCAAACATTCAAGTGCTCTTCCCGATACCTTTGAAATGTTGTGAGAGCAATAATGTTGTGGGCATCATGGTGGCGCAGCGGTAGAGTTGCTGCCTTACAGCGCCAGAGGCCCGGGCTCGACCCTGACCACGGGTGCTGTCTGTACGGGGTTTGTACGTTCTCCCCGTGACCTGCGTGGGATTTCTGCAGCTGCTCCGATTTCCTCCCACACTCCAAAGACATGCAGGTTTGTTGGTAAAGTTGTAAAGTGTCCCTAGCACGTGTAGGATAGTGTTAGTGTGCGGGGATCGCTGGACGGCGTGGACTTGGTGGGTGTGTTTCCGCGCTGTATCTCTAAACTAAACTAAACGACCAGTCTCCACCACCTTATCAGGCAGTGTATTCCAAATTTTAACCACCTTCTGGATGAAACAAAAGATTGCTCAGATCCCCTCAATCCTCTAATTCCTTGGTTTATACCTATGTGCCCTCTGGATTTAGGTGTGTGTATCATCCATGGGGAAACGTTTGTCAGTATCCACCCCATTCTGCCCCTCATCATGTGGAACCAAGCTCCCACATCAGCTTCCTCCCCTCCAAGGAATACAAACCCAGCTCATCCAGTCTCTCCTCAAAGCCAATATATTCCATCCCAGGCAACATTCTTGTGAATCTGCTCTGTAGTGCATACGCATGCTTCCAGTAGTGAGGTGACCAGACTGTACTCAATACTCCAGCTGTGGCTTAACCACCAGTACAGCACAGGTACAGACCCCTTGCACTATTAATATCTGTGCCGAACATGATGCCAAGACAAATTTTTATCTTCCTGCACATAATCCATATCCCTCCACTCCCTGCATATCCAGGTGTCTATCCAAAAGTCTCTTAAATGCCTCTATTTATCTGCCTCCACCACCACTTGGCATCATGCTCAGCACAAACATTGTGTGCCGCAGGGTCCATTCCTGTGCTGTATAGTTCAATGTTCTTCGTTCTATGAATCCTTCAGGAGATACAGACAAATGTACTGTACTGGGTCAGTACAACACACAAATACCCATCGTCAGTCTATGGGTTCTCAGATGGCCGGTGGGTTTTGGGAAAACTTCACCAATGTTTACTGAACTGCACACATAGTGGAGTTACGCTGGAGGAGAAAAGAGGCAAGAGTTTGATTCAAACAGAAATAGTCTGGGCGTTTTGTTTTGCTAATTATTTTTGCAACCCAAACTGATATGAGGTGGAGGAAACCTGATAAGTTTCTGATTTTTAAATGGATTAGCTTATCGATACCGATCAGTTGCATGCACCCACACACACACACAGGTGCACACATAAACTCACAGGTGCAGGCACGTGTTTGCACTCAGGCACATGTGTATACACACACATGTGCACAATCACACCTACACACAGTACATGCTCGTACACATGTACACACACGTACATGCTCGTACACACGTACACACACACTCACTCCCACGCACACTAGCCATCTCTTGATCTGAACTGTTGTTCATGTTTTTTCCTGTTTGCTCTTCCCTTCGAGATAACACAATTTATCTGCACAATAACATTTGAGAAAACCTCAAAGTGGAGTTGAAACTCTCACAGCAGAGGGACCCACATTATGTTTCTTACAAAACAGTTTGTTCCAGGAAAATACAGGCCTGGTGTGTGAGACACACTGACTGAGTGGTGTTTCTATTAACTTATGAGTTGCCCCATTACACACCAGCAGATCTATCCCATCTCACACCAGCAGATGCAGTCCATCTCACACCAGCAGATCTGCCCCATCTCACACCAGCAGATCTATCCCATTTCACTCCAGCAGACTTGCTTCCATCTTAAATGCAATTGCTAGCTGTCTCAGAAAGCTCCAGAAAAAAAGGAGGAGGCAGGATTTATGATCACTCTTTGGTTGAGTTACCCAGTTAGCTCAGGGCCTGCTCCCCATTCCACCAGCATGGCTCTCCCTTAAATTCTATCTTTTCAGTTTTTATCCATTTTCACATGTCTTTTAGAATCTGCTTCGACCTTGCTTTCTTGCAGCACAATCCAGCTTGAAACAGCTAAACACCTGGGAAGGTGGGGGGGGGGGGAGGTTGTTTGTAGGTTAGACCTAAAATCGGAACATTCAATGTACATACCACATGGTACGGCATGGTGGAGCAGCGGTAGAGCGCCAGAGACCCGGGTTCGATCCTGACGAAGGGTGCTGTCTGTACGGAGTTTGTACGTTCTCCCCGTGATCTGCTTGGGTTTCCCCCGGATGCTCCGGTTTCCTCCCACAATCCAAGGACGTACACAGGCTAAGCTAATTGGCTTGGTAAAAGTGTAAATCGTCCCTTGTGTGTGTAGGATAGTATTAGTGTGTGGGGATCGCTGGTCGGCACCAAAAGGCCCGTTTCCATGCTGTATCTCTAAACTAAACTAAACTAACCTTGGGTTGTAAGCTACCCAAGTGCTGTTCCTCCAGTTTGCAACCTGCCTCACTCTGGCAATGGAGAAGGCACAGGACAGAAAGTTCAGGATGGGTATGGGAAGGGGAGTTAAAATGGTCAGCAACCAGGGGGTCCAGCAGGCCTAGGCGAACCAAGCGCAAGATTGAGTGCAGGTTGATTATTGTCACATGCACGGAAATACAGTGAAAAGCTTTGTTTTGCAATGCTCAGATATACCACACATAGATACAAGCAATTCAAACTCAAGTGCATTGTACAATGCAGAGAGGAAGGTACAGAGTTCTCAGTATTCTCAATACTGAGAATATAGTTCTCAGCATTGTAGCACATTGTAGTGCTTCATTTCCTTAGACAAAGTGCAATGACCTTAGTGGGGTAGAGGTGAATCGAACACTATCCGAGCTTATGGCAGGAGCGTTCAGAAACCTGATAACAGTGGAGAAGAAACTGTTCCTGAGTCTGGTGGTGCGCGCTTTCAAGCTTCTGTACCTACTGCTGGATAGTAGCAGGGAAAAGAAGGGATGACCGGGTTGGGGACAAGTATTTGATTATGTTGGCTGCTTTTCCAAGGCAGCGTGAAGTATAGATGAATTCAATGGTGGGGAGTCTGGTCTGTGTACAGGTTACTGAGCTGGATGATCAGCCATGATCATATTGAATGGCGGTGCAGGCTCGAAGAGCCGAATGGCCTACTCCTGCACCTATTTTCTATGTTTCTATGTTACTATGTGTGATGGACTGGGCTACATCTACTGCTACCTGCAATTTCTTGCGGTCTTGGGCAGAGCTGTTCCCAAACCAAGCTGTGATGCAACCCGACAGTAGGCTTCCTCTGGTGCATTAGTAGAAGTTTGCAGGAGTCATTGGAGACATGCTGAATGTCCTCAGTCTCCTCAGGAAGTAGAGGTGTTGGAGTGCCTCCTTGGCTGCCGCATCAGTGTGGTTGGTCCAGGACTGATCATTGGTAATATTAATGCAGAGGAACCTGAGGCTCCCAACCATTTCCATATCCGCACCATTGGTTCTGAATAAAGCATGTCCTCTACCATGCTCTCTGAAGTCAATAACTAGCTCCTTTGTCTTGCTGACATTGAGGGAGCGGTTATTGCCCTGACACCAAGTTACCAGGTTCTCTGTCCCCTTCCTGTACTACGTCTCGTCGTTGTTTGTGATTCGGCCCACCACAGTGGGCGGACCAGGCGGAAAGACTATTTAAGGGAGTTGCTGCCTTACAGCGAATGCAGCGCCGGAGAGTCAGGTTCGATCCTGACTACAGGCGCCGTTTGTACGGAGTTTGTACGTTCTCCCCGTGACCTGCGTGGGTTTTCTCCGAGATCTTCGGTTTCCTCCCACACTCCAAAGGCATACAGGTTCATAGGTTAATTGGCTTCGGTAAAATTATAAATTGTCCCTAGTGTGTAGGATAGTGCTAGCGCACTATTGATTGCTGGTCGGCGCAGATTTAGTGGGCCGAGGGACCTGTTTCGTGCTGTATCTCCAAAGTCTAAAGGTCTGAAGGAATGAAAGAGGCTGCAGAGAGTGGTGGACTTTCACTACCATGGAGTTTTTTTTTCTCTAATTGTGTTTGCACTCTCGTGATTCTTTGCCTTCTTCCTTTCGGAAATGTTACGTGTAATTTATGTACAGTTTGTCTTTTGCGTGTTTGTCTGGGTCTACGTGACTGATACTGCTGCATGCAAGATTTTCACAGTACCTGTACCTCACCCTACCTGTGCAAATGGGCGGCTTGGTATTGCAGCGCTAGAGACCCAGGTTTGATCCCGAATACGGGTGCTGTCTGTACGGAGTTTGTACGTTCTCCCCGTGACCAGCGTGGGCTTTCTCCGAGATCTTCGGTTTCCTCCCACACTCCAAAGACGTACAGGTTTGTGGGCTAATTGGCTTGGTAGAAAAGTTTTTTTTTAAAGGCCCTAGTGTGTAGGATAGTGTTAGCGTGCGGGGATCACTGGTCGGTGCGGGCTCGATGGGCTGAAAGGCCTGTTTCTGCACTGTACCTCTAAACTGAACTAAACTAAACTAAATATGGCAATAAACTTAAGCCGGCTTGAATTCTCAAACAATTTTCTTCCAAGCATTAGCTAAATTCATATAATGTGACAAACAAGTGCAAATGTAATGGGACCAAAGGATGTTAAGTCTTATCAATCAGTGTCATTTGAAAGATATGTGGATATATGGTTGATTCAGATCACTGAGCTGAAAGTGTGAGAGGATTATCTGCTGCACATCAATCTCATAGTGCCTATTTGCAGAAATAAGGTGGCCACTAACTCAAATCTGTGATAAATATCAGTCCTACGCAGCTTTGTGTGATGTTTGTAACTTTGCTATTCCTTGCAAAGCAGATGCACCCTCTTGATAAAAGTGTGGCAGACCCTTGCTTGTTTATTGAAAGAAAAAACTGCTCAATCCTGGTTCACAAAAAAAGACATTATGTGCTGGAATAACTCAGCGGATCTGGCAGCATCATCTCTGGCCAACATGGATAGGTGATGTTTCGGGTTGGAGTCCATATTCAGACTGATTGTAGGGGGTGAGAGGGAAAGAAGGCCGGAAAGGAAGAGGAGCAGGACAAAGCGTGGCAGGTTATAAGTCAACAGGCGTGCAGCGTAGGTTCACTAGGTTGATTCCCAGAATGGCGGGACTGTCGTATGTTGAAAGGCTGGAGCAATTAGGCTTGTGTACACTGGAATTTAGAAGGATGAGGGGGGATCTTATTGAAACATATAAGATAATTAGGGGATTGGACACATTAGAGGCAGGAAACATGTTCCCAATGTTGGGGGAGTCCAGAACAAGGGGCCACAGTTTAAGAATAAGGGGTAGGCCATTTAGAACGGAGATGAGGAAGAACTTTTTCAGTCAGAGAGTGGTGAAGGTGTGGAATTCTCTGCCTCAGAAGGCAGTGGAGGCCAGTTCGTTGGATGCTTTCAAGAGAGAGCTGGATAGAGCTCTTAAGGATAGCGGAGTGAGGGGGTATGGGGAGAAGGCAGGAACGGGGTACTGATTGAGAGTGGTCAGCCATGATCGCATTGAATGGCGGTGCTGTCTCGAAGGGCTGAATGGCCTACTCCTGCACCTATTGTCTATTGTCTATTGTCTATTGTCTAACATAGACAAGGGGTGTTTTTGATAAGCAAAACGGTCGCCAAGTCTACCCTCGGTCTTGCTGATGTATAGGAGGCCACATCAGGACCACTGGATGCAGTGGATGAGGTTAGAGGAGGTGCACGTGGCCTCTGTCTCACCTACAAGGACTGCTGGGATCCCTGATGGAGGCGAGGGAGGAGGCTTTGGGAGGTAGAGGGCATTTGCGAGCACTTGCGTTTCACCAGAGCCTTGCGCCCATTCTGCCAAGGCCGACTGGATCACCCGGTTGCAAACTATTTTAATTCCCCTTCCATTCCCACGCCGACCTTTCTGTCCTGGGCCTCCTCCGTTTCCAGAGTGAGGTCACACGCAAACTGGAGGAACCACACCTCTTATTTTGCTTGGATAGCATTCAACCCAACGCGATGAACATTGAATTCTCCAATTTTAGTAAACCTCTAACAGTACCCCCTTCCCCGACCCCTTTCTCCCCCACAACCCCCGCCCCTTATTTCTCCCCTCCATCTACATTCCTTCCTCTGGCTTCACAATTTGCAACTCTTCAATCCTTTTGTCTCACACCTTCTGTTTCTTTCATCTCAGAACTTTGCCCAACCACCTGTCTCTTTAAACCTTCTCCCTTGCCCCTGTTCACTTGTTATCTGCCCCGCTTTGTCCTGCCCCCTCCTCTCTTCCAGCTTTCTCCCCCCTGTCCCCGCCCATGACAAAATCAATTCTCAGATATTTTGAACTGCTCTGCAGGTTCCCCTGCCTGTGAAATAATGAAACACATACTGTATCAGCCACCCATACTCAGCAGCTGTTTTACACCAGGTCTCTCCTCCTTGTTTCAGAAGTGGGTCAATGCTCGATATCCAGATGTACTGTATGACATCAGTGAGAAGAATGCGATGGTGTTGGAGAAGAGTGACGCGGTACAAGTTCACGACGGACGCTACACCCTCGACAAGGCTTCGATGTTGGGATTGAAACCCAAGGAGAAGCAGTCTGACATCCACTCCTCGTGGCAAGCCTTGCGCGGCCCATGTTCCTGTACCTCCTCCGCTCACTCCGGGGGCCAGTTTGGGAGCAACAACCAACAATGGAAGGATAAGTCCTACGGCCAGGCAACTGTTGACATGGTGACGGTGACTGACAAGTCTGGTTGTTCCCATTGCAAACAGAACGATGACCCAGCCAGGCCACCCTACATGACCCAATGTAACAGTAATCCTGTGCAGCGTAACCCCGATGGGCAGGACTATCCCCCCAGCAGGCAATATTTGAATCAGCTGCACCCACTTACGCCGGGAATCCCTGAGCTCTGTGGCAATGCCTCACCGCTAAACGGGATGATGTCCCTGTTGCAGCCCTCTGCTGGGCCCGATCCAATGGGTGGCAATGTTCTAGATCTTCAATGCCTCAACATAGGTGACTGGGACCCAGAAAATGAAACTTTCTCTTCAAACAGCGAAGATGCCTCTTGGGCCGATAGAAATGGAAGTGAGGGTGGATCGTGGAACGATAGCCGTCTGGATGCCATCTCATCCTCCAGCAGGTTGGAACCAGATCTCGCTTATCCTAAGATATTACTGGATTTGGACACCGTCGACAGTGGATTCACTGAAACCGATCCCTGTTTCATGACCCCTGGTGATTTGGAGTGTCATGATGCCCTGCGGGCAGACGGGGTCGAGTATGAGAAAGGGCCCGATGGCAACAGCCTCACCAATTCAGAGGAGGAACAGCAGTATTACCGGAGCTACGTCAAGCAGTGGGTGAAGTCCCCGTCCACCGCTGTGAACTAACCTCCTCAGGGATAGCCCTGGCCAGCCACAAACCCTTGGCCAAGCACAGCATCGCCTGTGAGGACATCATCCCTACAGAGGCAAAGGTATCAGCACCGTGGGGGCAGCAAGTCAATCAGTGAATGATGATGGTTTCATGTGCTCTAACTATGAATTGACTCTAAATGATGTACAGGGAAGTGCATCCCTTCTTACACTGATTTGTTAAGACAATCCAACTCATACCAAGCGTACCTGCTGTTCTCCAACAGTGTGATCTTTGACTCGACTTTCCTACCTGTGAGCTACTTGGAATATTTTCTAATCGCCTCAATCTTCAAATCCTTTAAATGGTGGTGCTGGCTCGAAGGGCCGAACGGCCTACCCCTGCACCTATTGTCTATTGTCTATTGTCTATACCTCACCCCAAATGCTGTCAATAGATTTTAGTTTACAAGGGAAATAAATAAACTTATTCTCAAGCATCACGGACCTGCTAGCATTTCTTTCAGTTAAATGGCTCAACGTTATCCCCACGTATTGCTCTCGGAAGCACTTGACATTTGGCAACAGGAGTCTTTGACCAGTGTGCAGGCAGCTACTGCTGTGACTGTCCTTATCCTCCTCAGGGGTTGCGAGCTGGTCACTATGGCAAAGCAGCTGGGCACTTTGCCAGCCAGCTACTGATGCCTCCCAGACGAGAGATGAAACTCCATGCCTCAGGCAGTGAGGTATCTGCCAGCCTTTGTGTCAGAACGTGTCCTGGATCCAGTAACATTGCTTCTGCCCAGTCTGCTGAGTGGCAAGAAGCAAGCCTCAGGCTGTGTGAGATCCCAGGAAGGTAATGGGTCTTTGTGTGGGACACCAGGGGTATCAACAGCTGGCGGGAAACTGCCATTATAATACCTTCTACTTTGGACTAGATCCAGTACATACAAACCTTGCAGTGACCAGCCAGAAACCTTTCCAGCAACTAGTTAGTCATTTGAGAGTTTAAAAAAAAGTTACACTCCTTTTAAAAACAATAAAAGAGCTAGGTTCTTCTGTGCTGCCCCATCCACATGGCATATAACAGAGCAAGCAATATTACATCTTCATTGGGCTCGGCCCGCTGCGGACCGTCCGGCGCGGCCTGCAACCACAACAACCTGACCGCGGGAGAAGACGGCAGGAGAAGGGAAAGACATTGTGGCCTTCCATCACAGTGAGGAGAGGACTGGAGGAGACTCACTGTGATGGATGTTTCTTTTTTTGTGTGTTTTGGGGGTTGTGTAAATTTAATGCCTATTTAATGCTTTTATTGTTGGACTGTGGGTGACTGAATTTCATCCAATATTGGATGACAAATAAAGCTATCTTGAATCTTGAATCTTGAAAGCAGTAACGGTCAGTTAACAGCAATGACTGCCATGGCGTGTGGGTGGCACGGTGGCGCAGTGGTAGAATTGCTGCCTTACAGCGCCAGACACCGGGGTTCGATCTTGACCACGGGTGCTGCCTGTACGGAGTTTGCACGTTCTCCCCGTCACCCGCTTGGATTTTCCCCGAGATCTCCGGTTTCCTCCCACACTCCAAAGACGTACAGGTTTGTAGGTTAATTGGCTTGCTAAACTCAGTCCTGTCTGCAACCAACTGCTTGCCAACATCTCAGCCAGCGAATTCGCTGTACACTACGAGTGTGGGGTTGGTCTGATAGATAAGCTGGGAACAATACAAACTTGGTTCCCTTGTGTCCAATAACTGTCTCTTCATTGCTTCCTCAAATAGGTCATCCATCACCCCTTTATACACTGGGTGCATGGGGATGTTAAACTTGCCAAATCTAGCCGGAGCTAAACGATGTGATAAACTGCTGACCCAAACTGGAAACTGACAATTGACTGCTGTAAATTACCCCTAGTGTGTAGGTGGATGGTGGAGCCTGGTGGGAGTTGATGAGAATGTAGGGAGAAGAAAACACGGGGTTAATTTTGGCTTAGAGTTAGCGTGGACTCAGTTGGCCGAAGGGCCTGTTTCCATGCGGTGTGTGTCTGTGATAGTTTGTGCAACAATTGTTTGTTCAAAGATCCTCCTGAGATACTTGAGGGGGAATGAGTAATTTCTTCAGCCACATCTGACCTGCCGTCATCTTCCAACCTACAGCAGACACATGGGACAATTTCACTGTGACCATGGCTAAATATGCTTCACAGAATGGCAGATGGGAACTGAAGGGCTAGCACCTGTGTGGCAGAAGTTCGGCCTTTGAGAACTTCATCCCAATTGCGGGGTTTGGACCACAGATGAGTAGAGACTTTGAACCATTCAGTCGATTGTTGAAAGGGTTGGCGGTGAGGCTAAGTGCTATTGGTGTCCAATCTGACGGACGGAGGACCATGAAGATGTGAGTTTGAGGTCTCGCTGACTTCAGGAGATCTAAAGATAGACACAAAATGCTGGAGTAACTCAGCGGGCCAGGCAGCATCTCTGGAGAGAGGTTCCGGGTCGAGACCCTTCTTCAGGTCTGGTTTTGAAATGACAGATTTTCTTAAGACTAGGTGGGGTTCCATTTTTAAATTTTGAAGACTGGATCTAACTTAATACTCTGGACATTCCAATGGGGCAGTACTGAGTATAATGCATCCTTAGGTTTCCATGGATACTGCTTGGTATCTTGTAGGCTCGACTTACAATAACAGTCACATGACCCAAGGATGCTTTCTCTACCTCTGCTGTCGACACCCTTCCTACACCTAGTGGTTGTGATGCCACATACTCTGACTTTATTACTTATTTTGCACAGCAATTTATTAATCCATCAAATGAAAATTAAAAACCTGCAGATGTTGGAAATCTGAAGTAAAATCAGACTCAGCAGTTTCGGCAGCATCGTGGAAAGAGAAATACAGTTAATGTTTGAGGTTGAATGTCTGACAGTCTTTAATTAGAATCGTGAGCCCCATAAATACATTGTGCTGCTTTTCATCTTTTCAGAGTAATACACAAACATTGTAAATTCATTCTGGTATCTGTGGCCTTGCGTACTTGCCAACGACAAAGCGCGTTTTTCTGTGACTGAGGAACTTGCAGCCCAGTGATTTGACTCCGTGCTGTCCCATATTGCTGCCTCTGAGTTGCTGTCAATAGACAATAGACAATAGGTGCAGGAGTAGGCCATTCGGCCCTTCGAGCCAGCACCGCCATTCAATGTGATCATGGCTGATCATTCTCAATCAGTACCCCGTTCCTGCCTTCTCCCCATACCCCCTGACTCTGCTATCCTTAAGAGCTCTATCCAGCTCTCTCTTGAATGCATTCAGAGAATTGGCCTCCACTGCCTTCTGAAGCAGAGAATTCCACAGATTCACAACTCTCTGACTGAAAAAGTTTTTCCTCAAGACCAGTTTTATCATCACACAAAACCTTGACAACTGCAGATGTGCCTCTTGTTATCATCTTGACCCGCGTGGACATTTAAACTAAATTCCCGGCGACAAAAGAAATCGAAGATCCTGGAATCTTGAGAAAAGTGTTGGAGGAGGCTCAGGTGGTCAGGCAGCATCTGTGGAGGGAATGGACAGATGACGTTTCGGGTCGGAACCCTTCTTCAGGCTGAAGAACACATTGGACCATTGCTGAGTCTCAAACTTCCTCACCAGTCTGATTTTTTATATTTCAAAAATAAACTTTATTTAAAAAAAAATATATATATATATATATATAAAACTGTGTAAAGACTCTTCATACATTCTCAATGTCTATACATTCAATTGTTCTTAATCAGTAGTGTTTACAACAATCTTTAACTAAACACCCTTGCCACTCAAGTCAAGTCAAGTTTATTTGTCACGTACACATACACGATGTGCAGTGAAATGAAAGTGGCAATGCCTGCGGATTGTGCAAACAAAAGTTACAATTACAGCATATAAATTAAAATTAATACAGAAAAGAAAATTTAGACCCTGGAGTTATAATAGTTAACAGTCCTGATGGCCTGTGGGAAGAAACTCCGTCTCATCCTCTCCATTTTCACAGCATGACCCCCTCATGTGGCCCCTGGGGTGAGATTCTTGCCCTTGTTTAACGGGCGTCATATTAACTCCCTCGCTCAGAGGGAATTGTTTTTATCTCCTTTGAAACATCGCTTTCTGTTTCAGTTCCTCTCCTATCCTCTCTAATTTAGGATGGACCAAGCCCAATCACTTGTGAATGGATGATGCATTAACGGCAGTAGTGTAGGGGCACAGGGATTGGTCCAGACCATCGAACCCTCTGATTGGTAGAAGAGGTGACGTCGGTGGTAAATTCCGAAACGAAAGTGAGGTGTCTCTGCTGGTGGGCCGACCACGGATCGGAAACCTTCAAAAAAGCAAACGTCAGTGGCTTGTGGTCAGTGAAGGTCACAAAAAAGCGACCCTCTAAAAAATAGCGAAAATGACGGATCGCCAGGTAGAGGGCCAGGAGTTCCCCATCAAAGGCGCTGTAAGCTATCTCGGGGCGAGTGAGCTGGCGGCTGAAAAACACCAAAGGGTGCCAGAGACCGTTAACCTGCTGTTCTAAGACGCCTCCCACCGCCACGCCGGAGGCATCGACGGTGAGGGTGGTGGGGGCAGAGGAGCGCGGGTGGACAAGCATGGTGGCGTTCGCGAGGGCCAGCTTGGCCGCCGCGAAAGCCGCGTCGGCAGCAGGGGACCACACGAGCTCGGTGGGGTTACCCGTGAGGCATTGGAAAAGGGGGCGCATGATCCGAGCTGCCGCCGGGACGAATCAGTGGTAAAAATTCACCATTCCTACAAATTCTTGTAACCCTTTGATAGTGTCGGGGCGGGGAAAAGAGCGGATAGCAGCCACCTTCTCGGGCAAGGGAACGGCACTAGCCTGTGTGATCCGATGACCCAGGAAATCGACTGAGGATAGTCCGAATTGGCATTTGGACGGGTGTAGGATCAGACCGTGGTCCTGCAACCTTTGGAATATGGAGCGCAGGTGGGACCGGTGTTCGTGAGCCGACCGACGCCACGAGAATATCGTCCAGATAGATGAACACAAAAGGCATACCCTGACCCACATGATCCATGAGGCGTTGAAACGCCTGGGCGGCGTTTTTGAGGCCGAAAGGCATCCACAGCCACTCGAAAAGCCCGAACGGGGTGATCGTGGCGGTCTTAGGGATGTCTGCGGGGCGAACCGGGATCTGGTGATACCCTCGGACTAAGTCCAGTTTTGAGAATGCCGTGGCACCCCCCAGGCTGGCGGAAAAATCTTGAATATGCGGGATCGGGTATCGGTCAGCCGTGGTGATGGCGTTCAGACATCGGTAATCGCCACACGGTCTCCACCCCCAGATGCTTTTGGGACCATGTGTAACGGTGAGACTCACGGGCTGTCCGACGGGCGCACGATCCCCAGCCGTTCCAAAGTGAGGAACTCTTCGCGAGCGACTGCCAGCTTATCAGGGGGTAGGCGTCGGGCTCAGGCGAAAACAGGCGGTCCCTCCGTAGGGATGAAGTGCACGACTCCGTGCTTGGCGGCAGGTGTGTCGAAACGCTGGACTAGGAGCTCCGGGAATTCAGCGAGTATCGCAGCAAACGGGTCGGAGGTCGTGGTGACGGCCTGGACAGTCGGGCTGGATGACATGGAAACCGAAGGAGCGGGAGGGTCAACGCTACTGGACGACGGTTGCAGGCTCTTCCCGCGGACATCAGGGATCAGTGAGAAAGCCCAAAGGAAATAAATCTGCTCCCAGGATTGCCTGGCCTACATCCGCGATGATAAAAGTCCAGTTGTAGGTCCTGGAACCAAAGGACAGGGACATGTCCCGTGTTCCGTAGGTACGGACAGGGCTGCCGTTCACCGCAATGAGTGGGGGGCCAGTCTTACCTGATCGCGCTTCCTGGCAGGATGGAGGCACAATGCTGACGATCGCCCCGGTGTCCACGAGGAAAACGGTACCGGTATGTTGCTCAGCAAGGTAGAGGCGATGGTTCTGGCCGATCGAGATTGCCTCTACATTTGATCGGCCGAGGCATTTCCTGAGAACGTGCAGGGGCTTCTACAGTTGCGTGCCGCTGCTCCCCACCGTTTATGAAAGAAACACCAGCCGCGCTGGTGTGTTTCTATGTCGCGGGCCTGTTTCAAAATGGCCGCCGTCGATGTAGTAGTTTGGCGGGTTTTTTGAAAAGTGGCGGGCGGATGGACGCCATCTTGGCTGCGCGGTCGGTCGCTCACCGGTGTGGAAACCCGATTTACTGAGCCGGGGCGCCTCGTCTTTGCCGCGACCAGTGCGTCCGCCTTTTCTGTGAAATCCATCGGGTCCCCGAAAGTAACGTCTGCTAGGTCTACGCGGACGTCCTCTGGCAGCTTCTCGCGGAATGCCTCCTCGAACATGAGGCATTTGGTGTGCTCTCCCGCTAGAGTCATCATCTCCGTCATGAGGACCGACGGCGGTCGGTCCCCGAGCTCAGGTAAATGCAGGAGTGTTCTGGCCCGCTGTTGTTGGCTGGTCCGGGCACCTGCCCGGTACCGCGACGAGGGTTCTGGGGGGGGGGGGGGGGGGGGGGGTCATGTAGGGGCACAGGGATTGGTCCAGACCATCAAACCCTCTGATTGGTAGAAGAGATGAGGTGGTGCGCAGGTAAAGGAACCAGGCAGTCTGGTTTAGAACTCCAAGAGAGACAGTAAGATTTATGGTTGTTTGTCGTTTACAGCGTTGGTTTTGTCACGGTTGTTAGTCTGCTAATAAACGTCTACCTCAATGCACATCTCCTTACGACTCACCATAGTAGTACAATGTGGAGTCGAACTGTGTGTGAACAATACGTTGTCTCATTGACGACTCACTGTGAAGCTGGATGGATCTTGTATTCCACGCTGGTATCACAAAATGCTGGAGTAACTCAGCAGGTCAGGCAGCATCTAGGAGGGAAGGAATGGGTGACGTTTCGGGTCAAGACCCTTCTTCAGACTGATCTACCAGCATCTGCAGTTATTTTCCTACACAACTTGTATTCCATGTTAGTTTATATCTTTGAACAAACGTACAGATTTCCTTGCTGCCCCCTTTGGACTGCTTATCACATAAATAAATGAGAAATTGCTGAGCCAACACCAATTTTGTTCCATATTTATCAGAGGTTTACCTCAACTCATCAATGGTTATGTTCAACTACCGACATGTCTGACTTTAATTCACTCTGAGTACATGACCAGTACAAGGTAATGAAACGTCACCTATTCCTTTTCTCCAGAGATGCTGAGGTACTCCGGCCATTCGTGTCTGTCTTCGGTTTAAACCAGCATCTGCAGCTCCTTCCTACACTAGGAAATGATTGTCCCTCTTTTTACAAACCTCACGTGGACTCATTACAATGATTGACTTATCCCTTTGTACAGTGGCATTGGTATCTAAGCTGGAATTGCTCTGTGATGCTGGCACATGTACATTGATAGATGGATACTTCATTATTACATGTGACATGCCACAGTGAAATTCTATGTTTTGCGTACCGTGCACAAGGTATGCAAAGAGTCGCCACATATAGGGCGCCGACAAAATTATAAAGTATTCATTCCAGTCCCCGGTCCCTCTATGTTCTCGGTTCCATTCCCCCCCTCCCATGCCAGGTCCCTCTTTGTTCTCAACATCCCCTAACTCTACCAGTGTTCAGTCAATTCACAAAACTTCTTGCAAAGCCCTTCATATTGACAATTCCAATGTCGTCACCTTTTCCTGAGAGCATTGGAATCACACAAGATGTGCCCACTTTAAACATTTTTTGATCAGTTGATAATTCAAGCTATTTAGGGAATGGCTGTAAAGCTTCGTTTAGACACAGTTCTTGGCTCCTCCGTCTTCTCAAAGTCTGTCCGTTGATTTGTTCGAGAACTATAACATGCCAACGTTATTTAAGTGCCCGTTGCTGGGGAATCTTTATCTTCAAGTTGCTGTGTGGAAATCTAATTTTCACTCCAAATATCGCAGGATTCATGACACACAAACCTGTGGATAAAGCTAATTTAATGACCATCAGGGGGAAAAATACAACATGTGGGCCCAATATATTCAATTACAGACACCTGGACGACGTCACGATGAACAGTGAACACATCTGCCCAATGAATTTCCAGTCTTGTTCACCAATCTTTACCATCGAAGGTCATTGCTTAATGTAATTCATTATAATCAAGTCTTGACTCGAAACATCACCCATTCCTTCTCTCCAGAGATGCTGCCCGGCCCGCTGAGTTACTCCAGCATTCTGTGTCTATGTAAGGTACTCTGTTCCCCCCCCCCCCCCCACAAGAATTGTCAGTGCCTCAGTGCTAGTGTGGTGTCATGTTATTGCTGCCCACCCCCCACTTTCATGCAGCAGTGAGCTCTGTTCGCACAATGTGTAGCGAATCTCCATTGGCGGGTCCCCACTGTAGTCCATCCTCAAGTTATTTACTCCCCGCCATCATCTGTCCCCACCCATCCCACCTAACCAGCAAGAGTCAAACCACATCGAACGCAGTCCTCCAGCCCCAGCTCTGGCCCAAAGCATCTGATTGCCACTGATCGCAGGTCCTTTGACAGAGCCTAATACACAAAGCAAGCTCTGCCCCTTTACCTTCACCCTTTGGGCCTGGATACGGGACCATGTGCAGGGAGATGAGATTAATTTATCTTGGCATTATCTTTAGCACAGACATTGTGGGCCTAAGGGGCTATTCTTGTGCTGTACTTTTTCTATCTTCTATCGTCCATAAGGAGAAAATCAGAAGAAATGCAAGAGATTTTGGCATAAACGGACACAAAATGTTTTTTGTTTTGCAACCGGTCCTGATGATTGACAGCTGTACGTGTTATGCTGCTGATGAAAGTAAGAGTTTGATTATTCCGTTTCGGGACATATGACATCAATAGGGCGGCCCGGTGGCGCAGCGGTAGAGTTGCTGCCTTACAGCACTTGCAGTGCCAGAGACCCGGGTTCCATCCTGGCTACAGGTGCTTGTCTGTACGGAGTTTGAACGTTCTGCCTGTGACCTGCATGGGTTTTCTCCGAGAACTTTGTTTTCCTCCCACACTCCAAAGACGTACAGATTTGTAGGTTACTTGGCTTGGTATAAATGAAAAAATTGACCCAAGTGTGTGTAAATCTCTTGCATTTCTTCTGATTTTCTCCTTATAGAAGATAGAACATAGAAAAAGTACAGCACAGGAACAGCCCCTTAGGCCCGCAATGTCTGTGCCAAAGATAATGCCAAGATAAATTAATCTCATCTCCCCGCACATGGTCCATATCCCGTATCCAGGCCCAAAGGGTGAAGGTAAAGGGGCAGAGCTTGCTTTATGTATTAGGCTCTGTCAATGGACCTGCGATCAGTGGCAATCAGATGCTGTGGGCAAGAGCTGGTGCTGGAGGTCTGCGTTCGATGTGGTTTGACTCTTGCTGGTTAGGTGGGATGGGTGGGGACAGATGATGGCGTTAATGTGCGTGGATCGCTGGTCGTTGTGGACTGGGTGGGCCGAAGGGCCTGTTTCCGCGGTATATCTCTGAACTAAACTAAAACAGTCGTGACTCCTGACAGTCACAGGCCCAATCAATGAAGCTAATTCACAATTAAACATTGTGCTGAATCGGTTTCTTTGCTGCACAACAAGCAAACTCTACTACCCAGAAGGACAAGGAAGGCAAGAGCACGATCCACACTATGAACAAGATCACACAACATACTGACTTGGACATACATCACTGTTCTTTCAACATCACTGTGTCCAAATGCTGGAGCTCCCTCCTAACTCATACTAGTGGTTCTACATGGCTCACCACAACTGGATAGACTAGGCTTGTACTCGCTGGAATTTAGAAGACTGAGGGGGGATCTTATAGAAACATATAAAATTCTTAAGGGGTTGGAGAGGCTAGATGCGGGAAGATTGTTCCCGAAGTTGGGGGAGTCCAGAACCAGGGGTCACAGCTTAAGGATAAGGGGGAAGTCTTTTAGGACCGAGATGAGAAAACATTTCTTCACACAGAGAGTGGTGAGTCTGTGGAATTCTCTGCCACAGAAGGTAGTTGAGGCCAGTTCATTGGCTATATTTAAGAGGGAGTTAGATTTGGCCCTTTTTGCTAAAGGGATCAGGGGGTATGGAGAGAAGGCAGGTACAGGTTACTGAGCTGGATGATCAGCCATGATCATATTGAATGACGATGCAGGCTCGAAGGGCCGAATGGCCTACTCCTGCACCTATTTTCTATATTTCTATGTTTCAATGTTTCTAACTCTCAAGGACAATTAAGGATGTAAGGGATGTCTCACCTTCTATAAATGAATTAAAATAAAACTTGGTTTACATATCAGAGATCACTTACAAGAGGGTCTAAGAACTACACTCAACTATGAGAACATTTTCTCAACCTTCTGCTCCACTCAACATACAGGCATATGGAATATTTTCTTCATAAGTCTGCCACATCTTATCTCTTCGGTAAGCTGTAAAGCATTTTTACTCATGACTCATTCCTAACTGTCGTCTTAAATGCATAGAGTCATATAGAATGAAACAGGCTCTTTGGCCCAACTTGCCCATACTGGCCAACATGTCCCATCTACACTCGTCCCACCTGCCTGCGTTTGGTTCATATCCGTCTAAACCTGTCCTCTCCACGCACCTGTCTAACTGTTTCTTAAACATTGCGATAGTACCTGCCTCAACTACATCCTCTGGCAGCTCGTTCCATACTCCCACCACCCTTTGTGTGAAGAACTTATCCCCTCAGGTTCCTATTAAATCTCCCCCCCCCCCCCCCCCCCTTCCCCCTACACACCCTCACCTTAAACTAATGTACTCTGGTTCTCGATTCCCCTACTCTGGGCAAGAGACTCTGTGCATCTACCCGATCTATTTCTCTCATGATTTTGTACATCTCTGTAAGATCACCCCTAATGCTCCTGCACATCTTTCATCGTTGACGTATTCGAGGGCAGGAAGGGAAATGAGAACTGAAATGCTTTCTCCACAAGCCCGTGCACACAGGGGATTGCTGAATGTTTCCACTGTTAAGCAGCCACTGCCAACACAGGTTGCCTGACCTTTCTCTGAGGAGGTGGTCTCAATCGTGAATCAACAGTGAGAGTTTCGCACTGGTGGTGAATCATGCACGAAGAACTCTGATCATTTTATCTCCTTAGTCATATTATTCATGTAGCAATGAGGTCCTGTACATGGGCTGAGAGATACATTGATATAGATTTGCAAGAAGAAGGTACAGGAGGAGCCTTGAAAACTGTCACATCCAGGTTCAGCAGCAGCTTCTTCCCAGCAACCATCAGGCTAATGGACACTACAACCTCCAAATAGGCTCCGAACTATATAGACTTGGGACATTATTCTTGATTGTTGACTTTGCGCTATTATTGTCTATTTGTCTGTTTGATTTTATATATATATATATATATATATATATATATATATATATATATATATATATATATATATATACTGAACATTTTTTTGTTATTTCTTATGGGTTTTACAGAGTACTATGTTTACACAAGTGATGTGCTGCTGCAAGTAAGAATTGCATTGTTCCGTTTCGGAATATATGACAATATCACTCTCGACGATGTATACGAATATTCTACCAGTGTAAAGCTTCAGTGAACTCGAGGCTCTGCGGAGATAATGCCTGTAACTACTTCAGCATTGACACGTTTATTTATTATGGTGCTTGCTGTGAAGAAGTGTTACGGATTGAAACCACTCTCCCCTTTGTCAGGTGAGTTCAAGGTTGAAGACTCCTATCTGATCTTGTCTAGCCCGGTGAATTGGAACACAGTGTGCTTCCACAAAGTGCTGCCCTTACAGTTGCCACAGACCTGTCTGGCTTTACAATGAGAGCCAAGAGACTTGACGATACGTGTTGATAAGTTGTCACCTCCTGTTGCAGGGTCAGAGTCTGAGCCACAAGGTTACAGTACGAGCAGACTTCGAATGCATTTGTCAGCGACTATCTCCATCTGATGTCCGGCAGAATTTTTCCATTCACCCGGAATATAACCTGACATAGAACAAAGAACAGTGCAGCACAAACATAGGGCCTTTGGCCCACAATGCCTGTGCCAAATATGATGCTAAGGACGCTGATCGTTTGATCTCCTTCATCATGTTATTGATGTAGTACAGGGACTCCCCAGGTTACGATGGTTCGACTTTACCACGGTGCAGACGGCAGCGACCCGTAGCGAGCCGCCACTCGCTTCTGGACACGTGATCGCGCGTGTTCAATGCATTTCGACTTACAATACTTTCGGTTTCCAATGGGTTTCTCGGAACGGAACCCACTGGGCTTGTACTCGCTGGAATTTAGAAGATTGAGGGGGGATCTTATAGAAACTTACAAAATTCTTAAGGGGTTGGACAGGCTAGATGCAGGAAGATTGTTCCCGATGTTGGGGAAGTCCAGAACAAGGGGTCACAGTTTAAGGATAAGGGGGAAGTCTTTTAGGACCGAGATGAGAACTTTTTTTTTCACACAGAGAGAGGTGAATCTGTGGAATTCTCTGCCACAGAAGGTAGTTGAGGCCAGTTCATTGACTATATTTAAGAGGGAGTTAGATGTGGCCCTTGTGGCTAAAGGGATCAGGGGGTATGGAGAGAAGGCAGGTACAAGTTACTGAGCTGGATGATCAGCCATGATCATATTGAATGGCGGTGCAGGCTCGAAGGGCCGAATGGCCTACTCCTGCACCTATTTTCTATGTTTCTATGTTTCTATGTAAGCTTGAGGAGCACCTGTATTGAGGTCCTGTACATGGGCTGAGAGATACATTGATATAGATTTGCAAGAAGAAGGTACAGGAGCCTGAAAAGTGTAACATCCAGGTTCAGGAGCAGCTTCTCTCCTATAACCATCAGGCTTATTAAACACGACAACCTCCAAATAGACTCTGAACTATGTAGACTTGGGGACATTAATATTGATTGTTGACTTTGCACTATTAATCTCCTCTGCCCAGCCTCCTGGATATTGATTCCCTGCATATCTAAAAGCCTCTTATATGCCGTCATATCTGCACCACCACCCCTGGCAGCATGTTCCAGGCACCCACCACCCTCTGTGTAAAACCTTGCCCCACACATCTCCTTAAAACTTGCCCT
The DNA here is from genome assembly GCF_053455715.1 of Rhinoraja longicauda. Classification (NCBI taxonomy): domain Eukaryota; kingdom Metazoa; phylum Chordata; class Chondrichthyes; order Rajiformes; family Arhynchobatidae; genus Rhinoraja; species Rhinoraja longicauda. The sequence continues at coordinate 12,227,610 of NC_135973.1, forward strand.
TCTCACCTTAAAGCTCTGCCCCCTCGTCTTTGACATTCTAACCCTGGGAAAAGGGTTCTGACTGTCTACCCTATCTATGCTTCTCATAATTTTATACACATATATCAGATCTATGTCATGTATCACATATATGTGAATTTGTGGAATTCTCTGCCACAGAGTGCAGTGGAAACCAAATCACTGGATGGATTTAAGAGAGAGTTAGATAGAGCTCTAGGGGTTAGTGGAATCAAGGGATATGGGGAGAAGGCAGGCATGGGTTATTGATTGTGGACGATCAGCCATGACCACAATGAATGGCGGTGCTGGCTCGAAGAGCCGAATGGCCTCCTCCTGCACCTATTTTCTATTTTTCTATGTTTCTATCTGCCCTCAACCTCCGGCGTTCCAGAGAAAACAGCCCAAGTTTGTCCAACCTCTCGGACTGAAAGAAACTAAATTTGCACATATCCAGACATAAAATGGGAACATTACCATTGTGAATGCCATTTATAACAAGCATTGTATCAACTTGTCTTATTCCATGTGGACTTCATGGTCCTACCACCCCCACTGTGGGGCTCCTTGTGTGTCTGCCAGCAGGTTGCTGGAGGCTGAACCTTCTCTGTGCAAGAGGAAGGAGCAGAGCATGTTGGATGTCCACCAGGGGCCTCCTCCTTGGTGGGACTGACCTCTGACTGTCAGGTAAGGCCATGTCTCACTTTAAGGCTACTACTGTGGCCACTAACTCCACAGTGCCAGAGGCTCACTGTCTCCCAACACACAAGGATGCAGAACTTTAAACAGAGGCCCTGAATGTGGCCCTGAATCCTTACAATGGACCTAGAGGCTTCCTCACAGCCTACACAATAATAACTGAATGCATGGGTGCTGAAGTAGGTTCAGATGAAACCAGAGCCTGAAGTCCAGTAATGGGAGTAGACAGAAGAAACAAGGCCCCACAGATGCTGGGTTACACGAAGATGGACACAAAATGCTGGAGTAACTCAGCGGGTCAGGCAGTATATCTGGAGAGAAAGGACGGGTGACGTTTCGGGTCAAGAACCCTTCTTCAGACTCGCTTCAGAAATACGTTGAGTCATGAGTACCCTCCAAAATATCTCTCCGCGTGTGGGAATCTATTACAACCTGGCACCCTCTGGGCCTTGGCAGTGTGGGACTGGCAGGTTTTCTAGTCCACTGGAGGCTGGTCACCATTAATACCCAACCCCACTTTTAATTAATTCTTTTGCACAATAATGTAATAACTGTTTTCAGTGAACAAGACGAGTGTAGAGCGAGTATAGGAAACAGGGCCTGTGGAAGATCTTCCACTTGGTGAATGCTGTCCTTTGGTTTACGTGAAGGTTTGATTTTATTTAATGGCTAAATCCACTGCCCTAACTTCATCATCATCTCTTCAAAAACATCTGTCATTAGTAAGACACGATCTGCCAGAAGCAAAGCTGTGCTGACTGCCCCCAATTAACCATTTTCTTACATATACAAGTACATCCTCTCTTGCAAGTTCCTCTCCAGTACCGTGTACGTGAGGCTCACCGACCTATAATTTCCTGGAATTCCTCTACTTCCCTTTTTAGTCTAGTTTCGTTTTAGAGATACAGCACTGTAACAGGCCCTTCGGCCCACCAAGTCCGTGCCGACCCGCCATCCCCACACTTTAACATGTACCAGCATCTGCAGTTATTTTCCTACACTACTTGATATTTTAAAGGTGGCCTGTTAACTCATATTTTCCAATAGCCTCAGATTCTTCAGGAGACTTGGGTTAGATTGAGAGAATTCTGTTGAGAAATGTACTTGCTCTTTTTTAAGAGAGATATAAAATCCTAGCTCTAAAATGCTCTATTTGAATATAGAGATTAAAAAAATGTTGCCTCAGCACCAAAATAACTCAAATCAAAAATGATTATAATCTAAGATCATTTTTTAGAATCTCTGAGAAAGATGAGAAATAGTGTGAGCTCACTTGTTTCGTTTTCATTATCAGAAAATCCAGTGGGTGTATAAAACACATTTCGTTTTCATAAATACATGCTGACTTTGTCTGGTTCTGCTGATATTTTTAAGGTCTTCTGTTGGTCACATCCATTATAATAAACTCTGACTGGCAGCAGGGTGCCCTGGCCCCCTGTGTGCTTCTGAGACTTGGCCCGCGAGGCGTCTTAAGGCACAGGCGCAGTACCAACAATCTACCTCTGCAAAATCCTCAAATCCACTCGCTCAACTCCATCGTGGAAACTGCCCTCCCCACCATCAGAGGGATCTTGTGCAGGCACTTGAAAAGGCAGAATCTTCAAGGACCCACACCACCCCAACCACACTCTCATTTTGCTCCTGCCATCGGGAAGAAGAAATCAAAGTCTGAAAAACATAACTGGTTCAGGAACAGCTTCTTCCCAACAAACATCAGGCTCTTGAACACTACAAACACCAATTAAACAACCTGTCTTGGTTGTACTAATTGGTTAATTGGTTAACAACCTCAGGCTTTTTTCCGCTTTTGGGTTTTTTAAATTTATTAATTTTTCTTTGGTTATTGTTTTACCTGAGTACTGTGTTATGTTATGCTGCTGCAAGTAGCAATTGCATTGTTCCATTTTCAGTACACATGACAATTAAACACTCTTGACTCTTGGCTATTGGATACATGAGCTGAAGCCAGGCCAACATCTCCAGCACTGGAGCTCCGATGACCCTGAGCCAGTTCCAACACATGTTGCTCGCTTGCCCAACACAGATTATTCCCCACAAAGAGAGCTTTACTCTGAGCTCCAGGGCACCAAGAGACTTCCAGGAGAGGAGAGACGAAGGTTCAAGGATGTACTTTAGTGACTTTAGTTTAGTTTAATTTAGTTCAGAGATGCAGTGCAGAAACAGGCCTTTCGGCCCACCAAGTCTGCACCAACCATAGATCCCCGTATACACTAACACGATCCTACACACTAAGGACAATTTACAATCTTTACCGAATTAACAAATTAACCTACAAACCTGTACCTCTTTGGAGGGTGGAAGGAATGGAGCACCTGGAGAAAAACCAAGCAATCACATGGAGACCGTGCAAACTCCGTACAGGCAGCACCTGTAGTCAGGTTTGAATCTGGGTCTTTTGCGCTCTAAGGCAGCAATTCTACTGCTGCGCCACCGTGCCACCCTTGTTGAAAACGTACCATCCTTAACATCTTTTCTGACTCATGGGGACCCCTGGTTTGTGGCCACTGAAAATGAAGATGGCTGAAGAACTCAAGTCCCTGGGATGGTGGCAAACAATCCAACCGCTCACCCAACCCACCATTCATCTCCTGCCCCTCCTGGGTCCTACATTAGTCCTTCATTAGTCACCGCAAAACCTGCAGAACCAGAGTGGAAACAAGCCACGCGCGATACCACGAGCTACCCAAGCAGAAGATCACGTCTTACTTTGGTGGAGACCGGTTGATATAACTGCCAAGAGAGGCATATGATTTTCTTGACCGGGTTGACACAGAAAAATATTAAACTGAGACTAACAACTTATTGTGACTCCAGTTAGAATATTGTTTGCACTTGAGTTTAAGAAGGTCAGGACTTCCGAGGGTGTGCATGTAAATCTACCGAAGTCCTTGCAATAACAAGAGGCAGTAGTTAGTCAACAGTCAAGAATGCTTTTAATTTTCACATAATTGTTACTTATTAACGACAGTGAAATTCTTTTCCTTACAAAGTCAAGTAGAGTATCACCAGACCCCCCAATCAGTAAGTGTACAGGGATAATCTATGGAGCCACATGCAGGAGGGACCATGTTTTGGCACCATGTTTGAAGACCACGCTGTAGTTTGTAGGAGCGGTGCCCATATCGGGCAAGTCCCAGGCTGTTGCCGGCCTTCAGTCATCTCCTCCCTTGGACACCATGTCCCTCTCCTCGCCTGTCAGTTATGAAGCCACATGAACCGACTGGACAGACACAAAATGCTGGAGTAACTCAGTGGGACAGGCAGCGTCTCTGGAGAGAAGGAAAGGGATTTCTTTACCGTTGAATGGAGGATGAACAATGGCTGGTGTTGCAGAGGAAGCTTAGATTCGTAAATGGGGAGAAAAATCCGTTTCCAATTGTTGGAAATTGAATTAAAATGCAAAACTGGAAAGGAACCCTAGCAGGAATGATTGATTGGAAAGTGAATCTAACAGGAATGAAGGTGGAACAGCGATGTCAGGAACCTCTGGGAATAATTCGGAAGACGCAGGATCTTTGTATTCCAAAGAGGAAGAAAGATTCTAGGGGGAGAATGAGTGACCGTGGCTGACAAGGGAAGTCAAATACAGCGTAAAACTAAACAGGAGCCATATAACATTGCAAAGATGAATGGGAAGCTTGAGGATTGGGGAGCTTTTAAATAAAGAATAGAAGGTGACTGAAGAAGGGTCTCGACCCGAAACGTCACCCATTCCTTCTCTCCTAAGATGCTGCCTGACCTGCTGAGTTACTCCAGCATTTTGTGAATAAATACCTTCGATTTGTACCAGCATCTGCAGTTATTTTCTTACACAAAAGAAGGTGACTTATGAATTTATAAAGATATTGGAAATCTGAAATAACAGAAAATGCTGTAGTCAAACTGCAGGTCAGGCAGTGGTGAAAGAAACAGAATGAACATTTCAGACTGATGACCCTTTGTCAGAACTGTTACTTGACCTGCTGAGTTTTTCCAGTGTTTTTTGTTGATTTTACTTCACATTTCCACTGGCTGGTGAGTCAGAAACCGCTAAAGGTCGTCATCACGTGGCAAAAAGGTTTGAAAATGTATTAATTTTTGAATGCCGTGAGCACATGCTTTGCCTGTCGAACATGACAAGAGCTGCGGTTTTCAAAATAGTTTTCAAAAGAGAAAAAGACCACATTCAACTTTTTTAAATTAATAATCGCTGGTGTGAAGCAGAGAGGGATGGTGATACTGGAAATAAGGAAAGGTTTTTTCTTTGATGGCACGGTGAGAGATCAAATGGAGACACAGTGGAACAGCTGGTAGAGCTGTATCTCAGAGCGTCAGGTACCCAGATTCAATCTTACTGTCAGTGTGAAGGTCACAAATTCTCCCTCTGACCACGCGTGTTTCCTCCAAGTGCTCCGTTTTCCTCCCACATCCCAAAGGCGTGCAGGTTTGTACGTCAATTGTAGATTGGCCCAAGTGCATAGGGAAATGGATGCAAAAGTGGGATAACTTAGAATTCGTGAGAATGGCCGATTGATGATCGGTGCGGACCCAGTGGGTTGAAGAGCCCATTTCCATGCTGCATCTTTCAACCAGAAGAACCGACTGCTGATGCTGGACTCCTGAGCAAAAGAACAAAGTGCTGGAGGGACTCGAGTCTGAAGAAGGACCCTGACCCAAAACATCATCTGTCTACTGCCATCCTCAGATGCTGAGTTCCTCCAGCACTCTGTTTGTTTAGATTTAGATTTAGATTTAGAGATACAGCGCAGAAACAGGCCCTTCGGCCCACCGAGTCCGCTCCGCCCAGCGACCCCCGCACATTAACACTGTCCTACACACACTAGGGACAATTTTTACATTTTACCCAGCCAATTAACCTACATACCTGTACGTCTTTGGAGTTTGCTGAACAATTACGTGGAGATTTGTCTCCTAGTGCAGTATCTGTAGAAGCCTTGGGAAGATAGATACAAAATGCTGGAGTAACTCAGCGGGACAGGCAGCACCCCTGGAGAGCAGGAAATGGGTGACATTTCGGGTAAAAGTCACCCATTCCTTCTCTCCAGAGATGCTGCCTGTCCCGCTGAGTTACTCCGGCATTTTGTGTCCATCGTCGGTTTAAACCAGCAGATGCAGTTCCATCCTGCACAGAAGCCTTCAGAAACTCCACAAACAACATCAACCCCTCTGACATGCACGGGACAAGGGTCCTGGAGAGGGGTGAGAAGAAATGTGTAAACAACAAAGTAGAAGAGAAGGAAAGTGCGAAGACTCATAAATACATTAAGTCTGAAAATGTATGGGATGGGTAAAGAGGCGGAGGGAATATGAAGGATAATTAAAAACAGGACAGAGGTAAGGAAGACGCAAGATAAGGGCAGCACGGTGGCGCAGTGATAGAGTTGCTGCCTTACAGCACCAGAGACCTGGGTTTGATCCTGACTACGGGTGCTGTCTGTACGGAGTTTGTGCGTTCTCCCCGTGAACTGCGTGGGTTGTCCCCGGGTGCTCCGGTTTCCTCCCACACTCCAAAGATGCACAGGTTTGTAGGCTAATTGTCCCTAGTGTGTGTAGGATAGTGTTAGTGTGGGCAGAAGGGCCTTTTTTTTCCAGGCTGTATCTTTGAACTGAACTGAACTAAGTAAATAAATGGGGAAGGAGGAAGCGGGACAAAATTACAAAAAAAAATAAGGGAGGGTCTTAAGAGAGAATAAAAGGAATGGAAAGAGCATAGAGCGTATCATTGCATGTGAGGGAGCAGGCCACACCTTCCTCAGATCATTGGTGCCTCAGCTTCATCTGATACAGAGGTGGGAGTAAGATCTGAAAAGTCTGATAGCAAATTTGCTCAACAGAACTAACAGGTTGCTTCTGTGCTGTGTGTGTGTGTGTGTGTCAGTGTGTGTGCGCGCGCCTGTGTGTGTCAGTGTGTGTGTGCGCGCGTGTGTGTGTCAGTGTGTGTGTGCGCGCCTGTGTGTGTCAGTGTGTGTGTGTGTGCGTGTGGAGATCGATCAATGGGGCATTGCTGGAACAGCGGAGGAGATCCCATGGTAGCTGACTGAAGTCGCCGTCTCTGTCGTGGGTGCGCTGCAAGGTGTTTTCCCTCAGTGCCTACATTTGAAGGTACCTGCATGAGTGTGGTGCGGTGGATTGCTGAGGCATTGGTGATTCACACAGGGGCAGTGTGGAGTTGCTCGCCCTTCGTCGGCTTGGCGTTGGCTCCCCGGGCTGTGCGTGGCTTGTGATTCAGGGATCCATGTGCACTTTTGTGGAGGGCAATGCTGTCAGTGTCCACCCTGCTCACAGCGCAACCTAATCCTCTGTCTTCCAGGGCTTTAAACCCAGTGATGTTCCCACTGTCCTCGCTGCTCCCTCCACCTCTCCAGTTGCAGGGAAGAGAGGGTGGGGTGAGGGGTGAGTGGGAATGGTGGCAGGTTGAGACACGGAGACAGAGGGGTGAGTGGGAATGGTGGAAGGTTGAGGCAGGGAGACGGAGGGGTGAGTGGGAATGGTGGAAGGTTGAGGCAGGGAGACGGAGGGGTGAGTGGGAATGGTGGAAGGTTGAGGCAGGGAGACGGAGGGGTGAGTGGGAATGGTGGAAGGTTGAGGCAGGGAGATGGGAGGGGGGGGGTGGGGGTGAGTGGGTGTGAACAGGCGTGAGCAGGTCAAGTGCAATGGGTGAGCAGTGCACTAATGAGGGCGTGAGGGGGTGAGGTGAGTTGTGTCGGGCGAAAGTGTGTGTGAGGGATGGTGCGGTGTGAGGGGTGAAGAGGTGTGATGGCGTTAATCACCTCTCCCGGTGGATGTGTAAAACCAAAGCGCGCTGTTCTTCAGGCATTCAGTGGCAGTGAGAGCAGCAGGAAGTCCACTTGGTTCAAAGCCCTGGATGACAGAGGATTAGAAACCACCGACAGTCACCTTGGCGAAGAGCTTCACCTGTGGGCGTTAAAGTTCCATTTCCAGCACGGACTAGTCATTGTCCTTTCACCAAGTATGTGTGGTACAAGATTTAAATAAGATGATAAGCGGAATGCACAGAGTGTCTCCTCGTTCTGTCCCTGAGTGACACTGTATAGAGTGTGAGAGCAAAGACAGACACAAAAAGCTGGAGTAACTCAACGGGACAGGCACCATCTCTGGAGAGAAGGAATAGGTGACGTTTCTCGTCGAGACCCTTCTTGAGACTGGTAGAGTAAAGGGTTGCTTGCGTGATTGATGGACCTTTCTGTCCTGGGCCTCCTCCACTGTCAGAGTGAGGCCCAACGCAAATTGGAGGAACAGCACCTCATATTTTGCTTGGGCAGCTTACAACCCAACTGTATGTATATTGCCTTCACTGACTTCAAGTAACCCTTGCTTTCCCTCTCTCTCCTTCCCTTCCTGGTTACATTTTATCTTTGTATGCTTCGTTTTCACCTTCTCCGAGCTAATTCTACATTTTCCTTGGTCTTCGTCCCCTTTGATGTCTCGTTTTCACACTTTACCCTTCGATATCTCTGTGTCTCCCTCTCCTCGGACTCTCAGTCCAAAGAAATGTCCCGACCCCAAACGTTACCCATTCTTATCCAGTGATGCTGCCTGTCCCGCTGAGTTACTCCAGCGTTTTTGTGTCTATCTTCGGATTGTTTGATCGATTGATTGTGTTGTTCGAAAGATACAGCATGGCAACAGGCTCTTCAGCCCATCGAGTCCATGCCGACCATCGATCATCCATCCACATTAGTTCTATGTTATCCCACTCCCTAACACACTGGAGGCAAATTAACTGACAAGCCCGCAGGTCTTTAGGATGTGAGAGGAAACCAGGGCACCCGGAGGAAACCCATGAGGTAGAAAAGTGACCCCCTCAGGTTCCTATTAAATCTTTCCCCCCTCACCTTAAACCTATGTACCCAGGTTCTTGGCTCCCCTACTCTGGGTGCAATGGCTCTGTGCATTTACCCGATCTATTTGTCTCATGGTGTACACCTCTATTAGATCACTCCTCATCCAAGGAACAAAGTCCTAGCCTGCTCAACCTCTCCTGAAAGCTCAAGCCTTCAGGTCCTGGCAACATCCTCGTAAATCTTCTCTGCACTCTTTCCAGCTTGTTCCAGCTTGCAACTATCTTGTTTCTCACTCGATGTATGGATACCTCCAAAGTGCACTGTCGATAACCACTTCAACCTTCCATTAGGGACAGGCTGCCCATTTCTGCTTAATTGAACACTGGGATTAACACTTGCTGCCTGAGTGTGAGGAATGAAGGTTGGCCAGAATAAGTGTGATCCTCCTCACAAATTGGGAACTGTTTGAATTTGAATGAATAATTACTAAAGCGAGCTGCAGTGGCCTAAAAGGTCAACATATGAGACATGGAGAAAGGTCGCGGCCAAATTAGTCTCCACATTACAGTAGATATTGTAATCATACTCCTCAATCAAGAAGATAGAAACTTGCCGTCATGTGAGTAAGTACAGAGGGTATGGCTTATCTGATTCTGGTTCCACTTAATCTCTTACTCTGCTCTTTAATAGATTCCACAGCTCTGCTCCGAAGCTCTTTGTTAACTCGTAACATTCACTGCTGTGCACCATTAGGGAGTTTCCAGCTCGTTTTGAGGTGAGTGAACATGTGCTCTTTGTTAAACCCCCACTTTTCAGTGTCTGGGGCCCCACGTTTAAATGCAAACCAGATTCTCCATTGCCTTCGGGAGAATCCAGTTGGCCAGGTTTACGGAAGGGTCAGTCTCAACATTAAGTCCAAGGCTTGAGTTGCCATGAAGTTCGACAAGGTTCTCAGAAAGATCGCGAGGGAATCGTGGATTATTTGCGCACCGTACATTGACTTCTCGTCTCAGGCCACTGACTTTTAGACGGTTGTTTGTTAACTATACACTCAAAGCCGTACGCTCAAACTCAAACAGTTCACAAGCCGTCAGGAGTAAAGTAGAAAGAGAAAATGCTGGCAACCCTCAGCAGGTCAGGCCGCATCTGCGGGAAGAGAAGCAAGAGTTAACGTTTCAGGTCGAAGACCCTTCGTCAGAACTGGGAAGGAAAACAAAGTGGCTCAATAACCTGCAGGGAATGTAGAGGAGGGGAGGGGAGATATTTGTGAAAGGCTAAAACCAGCGTGACCATGGGGTTAAGCGGTAAATAAGATTAGCTGGCCAATGTGTGAATGGGAGGAGAGAGAGGGAGAGAGGGAGAGAGGGAGAGAGGGAGGGGGAGAGAGGGAGGGAGAGAGAGAGAGAGAGAGAGAGAGAGAGAGAGAGAGAGAGAGAGAGAGAGAGAGAGAGAGAGAGAGAGAGAGAGAGAGAGAGAGAGAGAGAGAGAGAGAGAGAGAGAAACATGGACAAAAGAAAATAAGAGTTGAGAAATGCAGAGTTGAATGATGTGGCTGGCAGGTCAGGCTGGATATTTAGTCCATTCCCATTTCCCAGAGAGAATAAACAAAGGTAAAAGAGCTGAACCCTGCTGAGCTAATATTGCAGTTAGTTAACTGCTTTGTTAATCGATTTCATCTCTGGACCTCACTGGTGACTGTACTAATATACATCCCAGGAAATGGAAACAACATTTCCATATTAGCACCAGACATCAGCTAATCAGTCTGAAGAAGGGTCTCGACCCGAAACATCACCCATTCCTTCTCTCCAGAGATGCTGCCTGACCCGCTGAGTTACTCCAGCATTTTGTGTCTAGCAGCTGATCACGGCTACCATTTTCCTCTGTGCTGTACAACCCTGTATAACCCTGTATAACCCTGTACAGCCCTGTACAGCCCCGTACAGCCCCGTACAACCCCGTACAGCCCCGTACAGCCCCGTACAACCCCGTACAACCCCGTACAGCCCCGTACAGCCCCGTACAACCCTGTACAACCCTGTACAACCCTGTACAACCCTGTCACTTGGCAACAAACTAAACTAAACTAAACTAAACCATCTTCTCCAGCGATGCTGTCGGACCTACTGAGTTACTCCAGCACTTTGTGTCCTTCGATACCTCCGGTAGTCTCTGGTAGGTGATGTACATGCAAAGCAACTCTACCACATTGGCGGTGCTGGCTCGAAGGGCTGAATGGCCTACTCCTGCACCTATTGTCTATTGTCTATTGTCTATTGACTTGTCCCTCTTACACAAAGCTGAGTATTATCATTGTTGGATTTCTAGGGGCAGCACATTGGCCTAGCAGGCAGTGGATGAGAAAGTGGGATAACATTGAACTAGCTTAGACATTTAGACTTCAGAGATACAGTGCTAAATCATGCTCTTTAGCCCTCCATGCCAACCAGCGTTCACCCCATGCGTTAACACTATCCATTCACACGAGGGCCAATTTTTACTGAAGCCAATTAACATACAAACCTGCATATTTTTTGGGGTGTGGGGGGAAACTGGAGCACTCGGTCACAGGGAGAACGTACAAACTCTGCACAGACAGCACCCATAGTCAGGATCGACCCCTGGTCTCTGGCACTGTAAGACAGCAACTCTACCACTGCGCCACCGTGCCGGCCATTTGAACAGGTGCTCGACGGTCAGTGCGGACTCGGTGGGCCGAAGGGCCTGTTTCCACACTGTATCTCTCAACTAAATTCAAGGCCGCTTAAAAAGTGCAGGGGAGATTGTTTGGGCAACATTAAACGTAGGGTAAAACTGGAAAGGGTGTCGGGGGAGGCCGTGGTGAAGATTGTGACTGTGGTCATGGAAGAAGTGGTGGTGGGGAAAGTGGGAGTTGGGAGCAGTTAGATCTGCTTCCTCCACTCAGAGAGAGCACAATACAGCTGGCCCCCAACGCCCCAGCAGGAAAGATGCCGAACTTGAACCAGTTTGTTAAAAGAGCACAATAGCACAGCACTCCTCAACACTACTGGTGCAGTTAATAGATTATACCACTGCAGATAACACTACTCTCAGCAGCACAAGGCCTACCAGTTTAAATTAGAAGCTCATTCCTGGAAGACTATGAAGGTGACAAAATATCTTTATACCCAGAAATGCCGCAGTGATAAGTCTGTTTGCTATCCTCTTTCTCGCCAGAATGTTAATCGGGCAAACTCCAGTCCACTCAGACTAATCTTTGATCTGAGCATGACATTGGCAGCTCCGCCTGGCAGCTCAGTTCTGAAACTCAAGGCTGTTAATGATTACCAGATTACAGTTGTTCTGTGATCCTTATTGATTGCAATCAACTTGGTTTCAGAGTGCAGGCGCCCAGTCGGTTTGATTGCCATATAACTGCACGGGTGCAGGCGTGTTTTTGCAAATGAAACAGGTTAGTTGGCTCTGCTGTTGCCAAGTCCAGAATCTCTCAGGGTGGGGTGGACACTGAGTGATGTTCTCTCTACAATGAATGGGCAAGCTCTTTCACAGTGAGCACGCGGCAAGGGTTAAGGCTTTCTACACAATTGATACCCTCAGGGACAGGTTCAGCAAGAGCTAGATACATATATAATAATATTCTATTATGTAGTAATATTTCCCCACCAGTTGTGTCAAGCGATGGAAAGCCAAGGAGGTACTGTAGATGTCGAAGAAATTATTGGCAATGTGTCATCAACTATACTCAGGGATGGTTTGGGGTGGCGGTTAGAAGCAGAGCAAAGTTCTTGCTACAAATGACCCAACAATTATTCTTGGAAGAGGTACATTGTGTAATGTGTGCGTTGTACCAACGTTGTAAAGCTTATGCTGTCTGGTCCCTCCCCTGTGTGATATTGCTGTCGGCAGATCTGTGGTGCGTCGGAGTAAGACCTTTGTCGCTCGTTCATTCAGAGCCAGTTTGGAAGCTGAGCTCTGGCATTTACTAATCACTCTTCATTTTGTCCGGCAGGGTTGTTGCAGCCATGGCAAGCAGCAGCATGAAGCTCATCTTGCTCCCCTTCCTGGGTCTCATCGTCGAAGCTCAGAACTCAAGTAGGTTTTCAAATTAGTTTACTGCCACACACACACACACACACACACACACACACACACACACACACACACACACACACACACACACACACACACACACACACACACACACACACACACACACACACACACACACACACACACACACACACACACACACCAGGTGCAGCGATATTCCTTGTTCGCGTGACGCGCACAGTAGCACATGCAGTAATGATCAGCACGACAATTTAATCACAATGGCAGAATGGTGCAAGATTGTAGTGCAATCTGAAGTTATGCGCAGAAAATATTCAAGTACAATAATGGAATAGTCGGTAGAGGTAAGAGTACATGACAGTACATGTGGAAGGGTGTGAAAAGGGTGATTGATCCAGTATTTGGGGTTTTATCACCATCAATACAATTAAGTTGCTTCCCTTCCAGTTTTTTTTCTAATCCAAATTCCACGTTGCTTCGAGTCTCCCCTGATAACGGTTTTGATGCCAAGGTTACTTTATAGATAGAGCTCTTAAGGATAGCGGAGTCAGGGGGTATGGGGAGAAGGCAGGAACGGGGTACTGATTGAGAATGATCAGCCATGATCACATTGAATGGCGGTGCTGGCTCGAAGGGCCGAATGGCCTACTCCTGCACCTATTGTCTATTGTCTATAAGTTCCCGTGCAAGCTAGGTAGGGACATCTTCATGGATACGTTCTCTCCTACTGTAGCCTAATATTGATTAGGGAAAAGGAACCACTGCATCAACACACATCGAGCAGGACAGCACAGGAACTGGCTCCACAGCCCAGAATGTCCGTGCTATGGCGAGTCCGGAAACTTGTTCTTTGTTGAAGAAGTTTATTGCGACAGCAATATTCGATTACAAAGGTTTCTTAACAAGATAACGGACAACCATCAAAACTCACTGTCTTCTTCGAAGACGTCTCCGAACTAACTCTTTTCGGGCGCCAAAAGCGCACATGACAACGCTGTCCAATCAGCGATGTCGCTCTCTGGACCAATCCCTACGGTCGCGCCCACACGTGACCTTGCTGGCCAATCTGAGGGTTCGACGACCAGGACCACTCTCTATGGTCGCTACATGACCCCCCCCAGAACCCGAGGTACGGAACCTAGCAGGGAGCCGGATTTCGCGACCAGAACGAGTAAGGAGAGGGGCAGCCTGAACCACAGGAGCCGGGGGTCCCGGACTTGGTGGAACAGCCGGAGCGGGGGGTCCTGGACTGATCGGAACTGCCGGAGGCCGGCCTCTCCTAGGTGGTTAGCCGACCAGGACTGGTTGGTCCGGATCCAAGTGTGCAGGTTTAAGCCTGGACACCGAGACGAGCTCACTCCTGCCGCCCACGTCTAAGGTGAAGGTAACCGTCCCCTTACGCAAAACCCGGAACGGCCCTTCATAGACCCTCTGCAACGGGGCACGATGGGCATCCTTGCGCAAAAATACAAACTCGCAGTCCTTCAGGGAAGGCGGTTCGTGTACTATGGGACACCCATGACGTGAAGTCGGAACTGGGGCCAGGGAACCCACCCGTGCCCGGAGCGATGCTAAGACTGATGGGACTGGAGGCAGCTGGTCGGAGGGGTCCGGAAGCAAATCTCCGGGTACTCTAAGTGGCGAGCCATATACTAGCTCCGCGGACGAAGCACCGAGATCATGCTTAGGAGCAGTCCGGATGCCCAGAAGGACCCAGGGGAGTTGGTCTACCCAGTCCGGGCCTTCTAGCCTCGCACTGAGGGCCGCCTTGAGTTGACGGTGGAACCTCTCTACAAGCCCATTTGCCTGGGGGTGGTATGCTGTAGTATGTTGTAACCTGGAACCGTACAGCTCTGCTAGCGTGGCCCAGAAGGACGAAGTGAACTGCGGCCCCCTGTCGTGGTAATAACCGCCAGAACCCCGAAACGTGCTACCCAATGGAGGGCCAAAGTCCTGGCACAAGAGGCTGCAGAGATATCAGACAATGGGAAAGCCTCTGGCCACCGGGTGAACCGATCCACCACCGTGAGGAAATGGGTGTAGCCCCGGGAGGAAGGCAAGGGCCCGACTAAATCCACGTGAATGTGGAAAAAACGGACCGCTGGGACCTCAAACTCCTGTACGGGGGGCTGGACATGGCGCTGGACTTTAGCGGTCTGGCAGGGAACGCAGGAACGGGCCCAACCAGCTACCTGTTTACGCAGGCCATGCCAGACAAACCGAGCGGCTACTAACGCAGAGGTGGAGCGGATGGACGGGTGCACCAGTCCGTGAATGGCATCGAAAACCCGGCGCTGAAGGGAGGGCGGCACTACCGGCCTGGGACGGGAAAGGGAAACATCACACCAGACTTTTGTGCCTTCCGACCCGCAGGCTACCTGAGCCAACTTCAACCCCGAAGTGGTGGACTGGTATGCCGAGGCGGTATCCGCCAGAAGCTGTGCCTCCGCAAGCTCCTGGGGATCCACCTCGCAGTCCACCGCCGAAATGGGGGAACAAGCAGGTCTAGACAGGGCGTCAGCAACGGCATTAAGCTTACCCGCGACATGACGGACATCGGTGGTAAATTCGGAGATGGCAGTCAGGTGCCGCTGCTGGCGGGCCGACCATGGGTCAGACAATTTGAAAAATGCAAAAGTTAATGGTTTATGGTCTGTAAAGGCCACAAATGGGCGGCCTTCAAGGAAATACCTGAAATGACGAACAGCTAAATAGAGAGCCAGAAGCTCTCGGTCAAATGCGCTATACTTCAGCTCGGCCGAACTCAGTTGCCAGCTGAAAAACGCCAAGGGCTGCCAAAGGCCGCCGACCTGCTGCTCCAAAACCCCACCCACCGCCACGTCAGACGCATCAACCGTCAGGGCCGTGGGGGCGGAGGGGCTCGGGTGGACCAACATGGTGGCGTCTGCCAAAGCTGCCTTAGCTGCTGTAAAAG
Source organism: Rhinoraja longicauda (assembly GCF_053455715.1). Lineage (NCBI taxonomy): Eukaryota > Metazoa > Chordata > Chondrichthyes > Rajiformes > Arhynchobatidae > Rhinoraja > Rhinoraja longicauda. Next base: position 12,243,120 of record NC_135973.1, read on the forward strand.
CCGACTCTGCGGCCGGGGACCATATCAACTCTACCGGTTTACCCGCAAGGCACTGGAAGAGCGGGCGCATGACTCGCGCAGCTGCCGGAACGAACATATGGTAGAAGTTAACCATACCTACGAACTCCTGCAGCCCTTTCACTGTGGTGGGCCTGGGAAATGTGACCTTGCTGGCCAATCTGAGGGTTTGACGACCAGGACCACTCTCTATGGTCGCTACAGTGCTGAACATGATGCCAAATTAAACTAATCCCTGATAGACACAAAACGCTGGAGTAACTCAGCGGGACAGGCAGCATCTCAGGAGAGAAGGAATGGGTGACGTTTCGGGTCGAGACCCTTCTTCAGACTGATGTCAGGGGAGTGGGCGGAACAGAGATAAAATGTAGGCGGAGACAGTAAGACTGGTCAGAGAGCTGGGGAGGGGGAGGGGATGGAGAGAGAGGGAAAGTAAACTAATCTCTTCTGCCTTCAAATGCTCGATGTACCTCCATTCCTTGCAGTTCCATGTGCCGATCTAAAAGCCTCTGAAACGCCACTATCTTATCTGCTTCCACCACCAATCCTGGCAACGCTTTCGAGGCACCTTCCTCACTCTGCGTAAAACTTGCCCCACTCATCTCCATTAAACTTTCCCCCTCTCACCTGAAAGGTATGTCCTCTAGTATTTGACAATTCCATGCAGGAAAAGAATATTCTGACTATCTACACCTCTCATAATGTTATAAACTTCTATATAATTTCCCACCGCCTCTGAACCTCCAGGGAAAACAATCCAACTTCATCCAACCTCTCCTTATAGGTCATTGTTATTGTAATTGATTTTGTTTATTAGCCAAGTATGAAAACAAAACAAGTATGTAAATCATACGAGGAATTTGATTTGCCATACGGTCATACCAAATACGCAACAAAACACGCAACAACGTCAACATTTAACATAGACATCCATCACAGCGGCTCCCCCACATTCACCACTGTTGTGAAAGGCAGTAAGGTCTTATCTTCTTTCCTCCTTTTTCTCCCGTGGTCGGGGGAGTCGAACCATCCACAGTCAGGGCGATTGAAGCTCCCGCAGCCGGCGATCGAAGCTCCCACATCGGGGCGATCGAAGCTCCTGTGGCTTGGGGCTCCCGAAGCCGGTCCCTCACCAAGGGACCGCGAGCTCCACGATGTTAAAGTCTGCAGGCTCCCGTGGTTGGAGCTTCCGAGGTCGATCCCCAGCAAGAGGCCGCCAGCTCCACGATGTTAAGCCGCAGTGCAGACGGACATACGATAAGGAAAAATTTGCATCTCCGTCGAGGAAAGAGATTTAAAAAAGTTTCCCCACCCACCCACCCCCCCTCCTCCACCCCCCACATAATACAAAACTAAAGATGCACTAAAACAACATTTAACTACAGACTAAAAAACAACAAGGAGAGAAAGGGACGAGACGGACTGTAGGCGAGGCAGCCATTGTACGGCACCACCCAGCCAAGCCAAACAGCATTCTGGCAAACCTCCTCTGCACCCTCTGCATCCTTCCTGTAATGGGGTGACCAGAACTGCGCACAGAAATCCAGAAATGTGGCCTAACCAAAGTTTTGGAAAGCTGAAACATGACTTCCTGACTCTTCTTGGTTCCTACTGATGTATGGTCATCGGTATATGAACATACACATTGAAGGAAGGATATCCTCAAGATTCAATCATGGTTCATGATAGGAGGGGATGGTTTTGTCAGGGGAGGTGTTGTTTTGGATTTTTAGTAATGTGTTGGCTGTCCCTGAATCCAGATTGGATTCACTACCTAGGGCGGCACGGTGGCGCAGGTTTAGAGTTGCTGCCTTACAGTGAATGCAGCACCAGAAACCCGGGTTCGATCCCGACTACGGGTGCTGTCTGTACGGAGTTTGTACCTTCTCCCAGTGACCTGCGTGGGTTTTCTCCCAGATCTTTGGTTTCATCCCACACTCCAAAGACCTACAGGTTTGTAGGTAAATTGGGTTGGTAAATGTAAAATTTGTCCCTAGTGTGTAGGATAGTGTTAATATGTGGGGATTGTTGGTCGGCGTGGACCCAGTGGGCCGACGAGCCTGTTTCTGCGATGTATCTCTAAACTAAACTAAACTAAACCTCTTTGGCATTAACTTGTTGCAGCGGCTCATCCAGCCAATGTAGAACTGCCGCAATTTCCATTCCCATCGATTTCTTTCAGCAGTGAATTCCCAAATGCCATCACATTGCTACTTTAAAAATGTGAAGTAGGTTCTTTAATTGTTGAACCTTACTGATAATAAGAACACTACTGATAACTGCAAGAGTCTTAGACCGAGGGACTTGCAATTGAATTTAGAAACCTTTTTTGGTGGAGACCAGACATTTCAGTAGATGGGAGTGAGAGATGGAAAGTCCAGTAGAACCAAATAACTGCAGATGCTGGTTCATACCAAGGATAGACACAAAATGGGGAAAAAGTCTGTTTTCCAGAGATGATGCCTGACCCATTGTATACACTGGAATTTAGAAGGATGAGAGGAGATCTTATCGAAACGTATAAGATTATTAAGCGGTTGGACACGTTAGAGGCAGGAAACATGTTCCCAATGTTGGGGGAGTCCAGAACAAGGGGCCACAGTTTAAGAATAAGGGGTAGGCCATTTAGAACTGAGATGAGGAAAAACTTTTTCAGTCAGAGAGTTGTGAATCTGTGGAATTCTCTACCTCAGAAGGCAGTGGAGGCCAATTCACTGAATGCATTCAAGAGAGAGCTAGATAGAGCTCTTAAGGATAGCGGAGTCAGGGGGTATGGGGAGAAGGCAGGAACGGGGTACTGATTGAGAATGATCAGCCATGATCACATTGAATGGCGGTGCTGGCTCGAAGGGCCGAATGGCCTCCTCCTGCAACTATTGTCTATTGTCTGTTGTCTATTGTTACTTCAAGACCTTGTCTGTATCTTTGATAGAAAGTTCAGATCCTTTTGATTAAGTGTTGAGCAATTGAAGTAACAGACAAACTGCTTTTTCACAGTATCTCATTGTGAACATGTTTTCATTATTGTAGGTACTCTGAACTGCTTGGTTGACTACAAAGCAGCCATGAATTGCACTTGGAAGGACACAAACAACAGCAGCCATGTTAGCCTGCAAGTCTATTTGTAAGCAATTTCCACTGACTATGGGGGATCCATGGGACCTAGTTGCAGTGATATGAAACAGAATGTCATCTCAGAACCCCGATGTCAAATCCATCCTCGACTATGTTTATTATGAGCTGAATTTTCAATCATATTTTGTGTCCTGCTGCAAGTGTTCAGCTTTGAAAAGCTGTCAGCTGGTGGTTTTGCACACTTAGCTGATAAGATTAACGTCGTGAAAACGGTTGGCTTGGGTGAGTTTGATGGAACGTGCAAAAAGAAAGGCTTTACTCTAAATTTAATCTATTGCCTTCCTTGCTGCGGGAATAATTGAAGGACCTCTGTATTGGGAAATTTATTCTTAAGCTGACTTGTTGTGTTGGAACACCTCTGTGAATGTTTGAGTCGAAAGGGAGTTTTACTCTGCATTGCAAAAGTGCTATAACCCGCAATAAGAGTGGAGGAAGGTAACTCCACACTCATCTTTCTGTACCAAGCCCATGCTGACCCTGCCCTACCTGCATTGCCACTGCACTCCACATGTAACGCATGCTGTATGTGCCCAGGAAAGCTTCAGGGGGAGGTTTAGAGGGACCTTTATTCTTTATTTAACCTGTGATCTGGCTTAATTTTGCAGTTCCCCTCCACAGTGAGCTCTTGACAATAGACAATAGACAATAGACAATAGGTGCAGGAGGAGGCCATTCGGCCCTTCGAGCCAGCACCGCCATTCAATGTGATCATGGCTGATCATTCTCAATCAGTACCCCGTTCCTGCCTTCTCCCCATACCCCCTGACTCCACTATCCTTAAGAGCTCTATCTAGCTCTCTCTTGAATGCATTCAGAGAATTGCCCTCCACTGCCTTCTGAGGCAGAGAATTCCACAGATACACAACTCTCTGACTGAAAAGGTTTTTCCTCATCTCAGTTCTAAATGGCCTACCCCTTATTCTTAAACTGTGGCCCCTGGTTCTGGACTCCCCCAACATTGGGTACATGTTTCCTGCCTCTAACGTGTCCAACCCCTTAATAATCTTATACATTTCGATAAGATCTCCTCTCATCCTTCAAAATTCCAATGTATACAAGCCTAGTCGCTCCAGTCTTTCAATATATGACAGTCCCAATTCTGGGAATTAACCTAGTAAACCTACGCTGCACGCCCTCAAGTTCAGTCTCGTTACTCAACTCTCTTCCTCCCTGTTGAATATTAATGCAGAGCCTGCAGGCCCAGTCAGTTCATTAGATCATAAGATCATGAGAGATAGGAGCAGAATTAGGCTATTCGGCCCATCAAGTCTACTCCGCAATTCAATCACGGCTGATCTATCCCTCCCTCCTAACCCCATTCTACTGCCTTCTCCCTGACACCCGCACTGATCAAGAATCTAGAGTATCTATCTCTGCCTTAAAAATATCCACTGACGGCCACCACAGCCTTCTGTGGCAAAGAATTCCACAGACTCACCACCCTGGGATGAGCCTGACTCCTTGCAGCATGGTGGCTTGGTGACTCTGCCCTACTTCAGAGATGTCCTCATTCTTCAGGAAACGGGGCTTCCCCTCTTCCATTATAGATGAGGCTCTCTCTAGGGTCTCTTCTACATCCCGCAGCTCCACTCTCGCTCCCCCTCCCCCTCCCCCCATTCGTAACAAGGACAGAATCCTCCTCGTTCTCACCTTCCACCCCACCAGCCAGCGGATCCTTCAAATCATCCGCCAACATTTCCGTCACCTACAACGGGACCCCACCACTGGCCACATCTTCCCATCCCCTCCCCTTTCTGCGTTCCGCAGAGACCGTTCCCTACGCAACTCCCTGGTCCACTCGTCCCTTCCTACCCAAACCACCCCATCCCTGGGCACTTTCCCCTGCAACCACAGGAGATGCAACACCTGTTCCTTTACCTCCCCCCTCAACTCCATCCAAGGACCCAAACAGTCTTTCCAGGTGAGACAGAGGTTCACCTGCACCTCCTCCAACCTCATCTATTGCATCTGCTGCTCTAGATGTCAACTTCTTTACATCGGCGAAACCAAACGCAGGCTCGGCGATCGTTTTGCTCACACCTTCGCTCAGTCCGCCTTAACCAACCTGATCTCCCGATGGCTGAGCAGATCAACTCCCCCTCCCACTCCCAGTCTGACCTTTCTGTCATGGGCCTCCTCCAGTGCCATAGTGAGGCCCACCGGAAATTGGAGGAACAGCACCTCATATTTCGCTTGGGCAGCTTGCAGCCCAGCGGTATGAACATTGACTTCTCCAACTTTAGATAGTTCCTCTGTCCCTCTCTTCCCCTCCCCCTTCCCAGTTCTCCCTCTATCTTCCTGTCTCCACCCATATCCTTCCTTTGTCCCGCCCCCCTGACATCAGTCTGAAGAAGGGTCTCGACCCGAAACGTCAGCCATTCCTTCTCTCCAGAGATGCTGCCTGACCCGCTGAGTTACTCCAGCATTTTGTGAATAAATACCTTCGATTTGTACCAGCATCTGCAGTTATTTTCTTACACTGCCCTACACCATGTCATCATTGTTGTTGAGTGGACATCAGAAGGAAACGGAAGGGAGTTTGAAGTCCCACCTCAGCCAAGACCGGTAAAGATTGAGGGGGCATCACAGAGGGGCCATACAAAAATCAAGGGCAACACATTAGGGCAGCACAGTGACACAGCGGTAGAGCTACTGCCTGACAGTGCCAGAGACCCGGGTTCAATCCTGACTGTGGGCGCTGTCTGTACGGAGCTTGTACGTTCTCCCCGTGACTTGCGTAGGTTTTCTCCCGAGATCTTCGGCTTTTCTCCCACACTCCAAAGACGTACAGGTTTATAGGTTAATTGGCTTGGTATAAATGTAAAGAACTGTCCGTACTGTGCGTGAAATAGTGTTAGTGTGCGGGGTTCGCTGGTCGTTTTGCGGACTCGGTGGGACGAAGAGCCCGTTTCTGCGCTGTGTCTCCAAACTAGACTAAACATTAAGGGGCGGGCAGCCTAAAATAGCCCTCGTCCATGTTGTGTAAACTAATTACTGTATCTTCTGCCTCTTAGGAGATCGAAAAAATTCTGGAGTAACTGCACATTCACGAGACTGTTGCCTACAGTGGAGGAGGGAAAGTTTCATACTTACTTTTGTACAATGAAGATTAAACACTTTGCACAATTTTACAGCTACATTCTAATTCTTAAATCAAGCAGCCAGGCTAAAAATTTTACTGTCAATGACTTCAGACCTTCTCGTCACAGTAAGTGTCAATTTCATCAGTTCATCAGTGATTGGGGCCGAATTAGGCCATTCGGCCCATCAAGTCTACTCCGCCATTCAATCATGGCTGATCTATCTTTCCCTCCTAACCCCATTCTCCTGCCTTCTCCCCATAACCTCTGACACCTGTGCTACTGCCCTGATGTTTTCTGGTTGAGAAGCCACGAGTCTCTTCACGATCGTGGGCCTCAGGGCAGTCCAGTTCCTGTGGAGCCTCTGTGGTGGGCTTCCTTTGGTTGGGTTCGCCAGGTCCCTCATCAGGTGCTCTCTGAGAGGAACCTTCTTTCCAATCTCCAACATTTTTGTCACCGTTTTGGGGTCAGGCTGATGGAGATAACCCAGCAAGCCAGGTGACGGTCAATCCAGCAGTCATCGGTCCCTGTTGTGGCGTAAATGTTTGAGACATCCCTGTGGTGTCTCATTCAGATGATGAGACAATCTTAAGGTGGTGCAAGATGGCGCCCAACACAGGTGATTATTTGTGTGCTGGCGACAGAAGCAAATCCTGTTGTCAGGCAACTGAGTCATCCCACCACAACCAGAGAGCAGTGCTGAACTACTATCTACCACTTCGATGACCCTCAGACTATCCTTGATCGGACTTTGTTGACGTTACCTTGCCCTAAACGTTATTCCCTGATCATGTATCTATACACTGTAAATGGATCGACTGTAATCATGTATTGTCTTTCTGCTGACCGCAACAAAAGCTTTTCACTGTACCTCGGTACAATGTGACAATAAACGTAACTTAACTAACTAACTAACTAACTAACTAACTAACTAACTAACTAACTAACTAACTGACTGACTGACTGACTGACTGACTGACTGACTGACTGACTGACTGACTGACTGACTGACTGACTGACTGACTGACTGACTGACTGACTGACTGACTGACTGACTGACTGACTGACTGACTGACTGACTACACAACCTACTAACCAACCAACTAACCAACCAACCAACCAACCAACTAACTAAGTAACGAACTAACTAGCTAACTAACAGACTAACTAATTAACTAACTAACTAACAAACATATTACAATCTCTCCACATTTTAAATCTCTACTCCTTACTTCTTACTTTAACTAACTAACTAGCTAACTAACAAACGAACAGACTAACTAACTAACTAACTAACTAACTAACTAACTAACTAACTAACTAACTAACTAACTAACTAACTAACTAACTAACTAACTAACTAACTAACTAACTAACTAACTAACTAACTAACATATTACAATCTCTCCACATTTTAAATCTCTACTCCTTACTTCTTACTTTAACTATGATCACTAAATGTCATTCCCTTCTCATGTATCTGTACACTGTGAATGGTTTGATTGTAATCATACATTGTCTTTCCGCTGACTGGATAGCACGCAACAAAAGCTTTTCATTATCTCGCTACACGTGACAATAAACTAAACTGAATCTAACAGGTGCCAGTATTTGGACCAGAGGCTTGCGTGAGATCTCCTCCTGGCCCCCTAATGAAGGAGTGCTAGTTATGACAAGAGCATATCATAGTTTTACTCACTGGTTGCATTGTGTTTGACCGCACCTGGAGTATTGTGTGCAGTTTTGGTCTCCTAACCTGAGGAAAGACGTTCTTGCCTTAGAGGGAGTACAGAGAAGGTTCACCAGATTAATCCCTGGGATGGCGGGACTTGCATATGAGGAAAGACTGGATAGACTGGGCTTGTACTCGCTGGAATTTAGAAGACTGAGGGGGGATCTTATAGAAACATATAAAATTCTTAAGGGGTTGGAGAGGCTAGATGCGGGAAGATTATTCCCGATGTTGGGGGAGTCCAGAACCAGGGGTCACAGCTTAAGCATAAGGGGGAAGTCTTTTAGGACCGAGATGAGAAAACATTTCTTCACACAGAGAGTGGTGAGTCTGTGGAATTCTCTGCCACAGAAGGTAGTTGAGGCCAGTTCATTGGCTATATTTAAGAGGGAGTTAGATGTGGCCCTTTTTGCTAAAGGGATCAGGGGGTATGGAGAGAAGGCAGGTACAGGCTACTGAGCTGGATGATCAGCCATGATCATATTGAATGGCGGTGCAGGCTCGAAGGGCCGAATGGCCTACTCCTGCACCTATTTTCTATGTTTCTATGTTTCTATGATGTGGAAGTGTTTAATACTGCCAACAGTTGATTGAAATGGGAAGATTTACACCCCTCGGTGTTTTCAATTGTATCTATAATTGCACCAAAAATACATAGATTCTCTCCAATTTTCTCCATTGGAGTTTGTACGTTCTCCCCGTGACCTGCGTGGGTTTTCTCCGGGTGCTCTGGTTTCCTCCCACACTCCAAAGACGCTCAGGTTTGTAGGCTAATTGGCCTGGTAAAATTGTAAGTTGTCCCTAGTGTGTTTAGGATAGTGTGTAAGTTTTACGGGGATCGCTGGTCGGCGCAGACTCGGTGGGCCTAAGGGCTTGTTTCCGCGCTGTATCTCTAAACTAAAGTAAATGACTCTGAACGGAAATCTTTGTGGCAACATTCTGTACCTCTAACTCTGAAATGCTCCTATCTTTCAGTCCAGCTGAAAGCCCCTTGCCACCTGTCCGTGACGAAGAATTCCACCGCACAGAATGTTAATATCTCGTGGCAGGTTGATGCTTTGCATTATCTGAACCAGAAGCTGCAATATGAACTGGAGTACTGGAGCAAACAGACGAAAGAGGTTGGTGACCTTTCCCCGTTATTCAATCTCCAATCCACAAAGCATTTTCACAACGTCCAACGACTTTTGACCTTCTGACTGCACTGTGCTCCGTTAGCCGAAACACGGCCTGTGAGTCATGTGTTTACATTTGCATTTCAGTAGAATTTGCACTGAAATTCACTCCGAAAACAGTAGCAGATTTTTATTGTAACCAGAATTCACCATTGTATTTCGCAGTGACTTCCAACATCAATTCCAGTCGTCACTTTTTTATACCATTTCCCACATTTGGATCAACCAACACCCGTCAAAACTTTGGATGGACACAAAATGCCGGAGTAACTCAGCGGGTCAGGCAGCATCTCTGGAGAAAATGAATAGGTGACGTTTCGGGCCGAGACCCTTCGTCAGACTGAGAGTTGGGGGAAAGGGAAACGAGAGGTATAGACGGTGATGTAGAGAGATATAGAACAAATGAATTAAAGACATGCAAAAAAGTAACGATGATAAAGGAAGCAGGCCGTTGTTAGCCATGTTCTAGGTGAGAACGAGTACGGGCGATGAGACACAACAAGACGACTTTGAAGCTGGTACGACTTGGGTGGGGGAGGGATGGAGAGAGAGGGGATGCAAGGGTTACTGGAAGTTAGAGAAATCAATATTCATACCACTGGGTTGTCCCGCTGAGTTACTCCAGCTTTTTGTGTCTATCTTCGGTTTAAACCAGCACGTGCATTTCCTTCATACACATCAAAACTTTGTGTGGCCTTACACACGCACACACACACACATACACACACACACAGCACATCCATGCCAATTTGCAAGTAAACCTTCCAGTGGTGACTGACTATCCAGGGAGTTCTCTGTCCCACACTATGATTTACATCCTTTCGCAACCTCATTTTCCCTGCAGGATGTGAAGATGAAAAGTCGGGTGAACGATATCCGACATCTGCTCATTGAGAAAGCTGATTTGGAACCAGACTCCAACTATAGAGGACGTGTTCGTGTAAAACCCATACAGTCGCATCTGATTCAAGGACAATGGAGCAAGTGGAGTGCAGAAATAACATGGAGAACAGAACCTGGTAAGTGTATTGTTACTTGAATGCTTTGAATGATGATTTTGACACTCTAATGCCTCACATTCCTGCATCTCCCCATGACTTATTAAGTCTCTCTCTCTCTTGGTGCAGCGGTAGAGTTGCCTCGTGCAGGAAGGAACTGCAGATGCTGCTTTAAACCGAAGAGAGACACAAAAGGCTGGAGTAACTCATTGGGTCAGACACCATCTCTGGAGAAAAGGGATTGGTGATGTTTTGGGTTGAGACCTTTCTTCAGACTTAGAGAAGGGGAAAGGGAAACGAGAAATATAGATGGTGATATAGAGAGATATACAACAGCTAGCGGCTCGCTAGCAGTCTGTTCGTCTTTTTTCCTTTTTTTTTTGTTGTGTGTCGGTGTTGGGATGGTTTTGTTTTTTTTGTGGTTGTGTATGTGTGGGGGGTGATGGTGTGGGTGGGGGGGTGGTGGTGTGGGTGGGGGGGTGGTGGTGTGGGTGGGGGGGTGGTGGTGGTGGTGTGGGTGGGGGGGTGGTGGTGTGGGTGGGGGGGTGGTGGTGGTGGTGTGGGTGGGGGGGTGGGGGAAACATTTCTCTTTTAGGTCTCTTCCTCACGGCGCGGGGTGCGGCTCGGCCGCGGGGCCTAACATCGCCCGGTGCGGCTCGGCCGCGGGACTTTTCATCGCTGGTGCGGCTCGGCCGCTGGACTTAACATCGCCCGGTGCGGCTCGGCCGCGGGGCCTTCCATCGCCCGGTGCGGCTCGGCCGCGGGACTTTTCATCGCTGGTGCGGCTCGGCCGCTGGACTTAACATCGCCCGGTGCGGCTCGGCCGCGGGGCCTTCCATCGCCCGGTGCGGCTCGGCCGCGGGACTTAGCTGCGCACAGCTCGGCCGCAAGACGTTTCAGCGCCCGGTGCGGCTCGGCCGCGGGGACTTCCATCCCCTTGCGGGGACTGTGCGGGTCGGTCGGGGACGAGCTGTCTGTCCGTGGGCGTGGGGAAGAGAGTGGAAGTTTTGTTGCCTCCATCACAGTGAAGGGGTGTTTGGAGTCACTGTGATGGACGTTTGTGTTGGGGTCATGTGTCTTGTGTTCTTTTTTTTTGTGTGACTGCTATGTAGTTTCGTTCGGTACCTTGGTACCGAATGACAAATAAAGCTCTGTTGAACTGTTGAACTGTTGAAGAATCGCAAAAAAGTAACAATTAGAAAGGAAACAGGCCATTCCTCGCTGTGGAGACTAGTTTCAATGTCGTTCTGGTGAGTTACTAGTTTCAATGTCGTCCTGGTGAGTTTCATTGTCTGTAACTCATTTTCACCTAGTCCACAGCTGACTCTCAGTCTGAAGAAGGGTCTCGACCCGAAACGTCACCCATTCCTTTTCTCCAGAGATGCTGCCTGACCCGCCGAGTTACTCCAGCTTTTTGTGTCTCTCTTCACTATTTTGTTAGGCTACCTTAACCATGAATCAAACTTAAACCTTTGCATAATCTCCCTTGGTTTTGGGTTGAAGCGATTCATCAATAAATCCACAAATTCTTTAATCTTCTATTACTGGCTCTACAGGCTCAGTGGGTTTCTTAAGCATGGTAACTACCACTGCACCAATTAGAATAGATCAGCTTATTTTCACCACTGATATACTCATGACAAAGACATTTGATAGTAATCTGCAATCTTCCTCTCGTGTCTGGCTTTTGTCTACCAAACACTGCCACCGAGTTCATTGTTCCAGCCTTTTGCAATTCCTTATAGTTCTCTTTTTTTTAAAAAAAGCAGATATTTGTTAGACTTAAATTTTTCTATCTGAAAAAGAGCTTCTCTTTGGTCCTACAAGACGTCAGGTACAATTTTCCTTATTGCCAGCATGTTATATTTTAATTTACAAAGAGGAGAGGTTGCATTTTGTCCCTTAAGTAAGTTTTTTTCATCAGACATCCGGAACTGAGATCAACAAGATGGCATCTGCCAAAGATTGAAACAGTGACTCAAGATAAGCCCCTGAAGTACCGTGAGCCCTGTTGGCTTGTAATAGAATAACTATCAGCCGTATTTTACTAAATAAGTTGTGCTTATTACTAATTGCCCCAACACATCTGGGAGCATTTGATGGGCAGTGTAAAGATCGTCGCTTATATTTGACTGTTGAAATTGGGATTTGATAACAGAAATTTATAATCTGAAATTTATTTTAGAAATGTTTAAATAGAGTCCTTGCCAAATGTAGTTCAGAGTTTTGGCAGATTGCTTCCACATCCGTTGAGCTTCACACAGTATCCAGGGACATCCTTCACAGTGAATCCCAGAATTCTGATGTGTCAGTTTCTCGCCTTGATCCGATTAATAATAAATACACGTTCAACAGTACACGGTGGCGCAGCGGTAGATTTGCAGCCTCACAGCGCCAGAGACCCAGGTTCGATCCTGACTACGGGTGCTGTCTGTACGGAGTCTGTACGTTCCCCCCCGTGACCTGCGTGGGTTTTCTCCGAGATCTTCGGTTTCCTCCCACGCTCCAAAGACGTACAGGTTTGTAGGTTAATCAGTTTGGCATCAATGTAAAAAAATTGTCCCAAGTGTGTGGAGGGTAGTGTTAATGTGTGGGGAGACATACATCTAACCCCCTCACCCTGAACACAGGAAGGCACAGATGTGGTTCACAGTCTCAACTTCAGTCGGCAGCATCCCTAGATTATCACAACGGGTGATACTTTTTCACATATGCTGTGTTCCTATCATATGTGACTCCTTCTGATGACGTGACTGCCACCTTATTCCCTTGTCTGGACACCACTGTGTATGGCTGTGGAAAGAAGGGTGTCTCCATTTTGCTTCTCTCCTCATAACTTTCTCTCCTCACGAGCATCTCATCTTCTACATCACATCTGATGGTCTGGCACCTCATCTGCCATCGCATCTGATGGTCTGGCACCTCATCTGCTGCCATCACATCTGATGGTCTGGCACCTTATCTCCTGTCATCACATCTGATGGTCTGGCACCTCATCTGCTGCCATCACATCTGATGGTCTGGCACCTTATCTCCTGTCATCACATCTGATGGTCTGGTACCTCGTCTTCTGCCATCACATCTGATGGTCTGGCACCTCATCTGCCGCTACATTTGATGGTCTGGCACCTCATCTCCTGTCTGCATTGAGCTTTGATGCCCCTTTCTTTTCTGCACAATGATCTTTCACTTCTTGGACATTTATCATGTCACTAGCCCATGGTATCTTGGTACGGATTTTCCTTCCAAAGAGCAATTCTGCCGGACTCTTCCCTGTTGTGATGTGTGGTGTATAGATGCTGCTGCATATGTTAAGAGCAACTTTTTCACCCAGGGAGTTGTGACTGTGGAATTCTCTGCCACCGAAGGCAGTGGAGGCCAATTCACAGGATGTTTTCAAGAGAGAGTTAGTTCTTAGGGCTAACGCAATCAAGGGATATGGGGAAAAAGCAGGAACGGGGTACTGATTTTGGATGATCAGCAATGATCATATTGAATGGCGGTGCTGGCTCAAAGGGCCGAATGGCCTACTCCTGCAGCTATTTTCAGGATCGGTTCCTGTGGATTGGAGGATAGCTAATGTTATCCCACTTTTTAAGAAAGGAGGGAGAGAGAAAACAGGAAATTATAGACCAGTTAGTCTAACATCAGTGGTGGGGAAGATGCTGGAGTCAATTATAAAAGACAAAATTGTGGAGCATTTGGATAGCAGTAACAGGATCGTTCCGAGTCAGCATGGATTTACGGGGAAATCATGCTTGACTAATCTTCTGGAATTCTTTGAGGATGTAACTAGGAAAATGGACAGGGGAGAGCCGGTGGATGTAGCGTACCTTGACTTTCAGAAAGCCTTCGACAAGGTCCCACATAGGAGATTAGTGGGCAAACTTAGAGCACATGATATTGGGGGTAGGGTACTGACATGGATAGAAAATTGGCAGACAGAAAGCAAAGAGTGGGGATAAATGGGTCCCTTTCAGAATGGCAGGCAGTGACTAGTGGGGTACCGCAAGGCTTGGTGCTGGGACCGCAGCTATTTACAGTATACATTAATGACTTGGATGAAGGGATTAAAAGTAACATTAGCAAATTTGCAGATGACACAAAGCTGGGTGGCAGTGTGAACTGTGAGCAAGATGCTATGAGGTTGCAGGGTGACTTGGACAGTCTGTGTGAGTGGGCGGATGCGTGGCAGATGCAGTTTAATGTGGATAAGTGTGAGGTTATCCACTTTGGTGGTAAGAATAGGAAGGCAGATTATTATCTGAATGGTGTCAAGTTAGGAAAAGGGGACGTACAACAATATCTGTGTGTCCTAGTGCATCAGTCACTGAAAGGAAGCATGCAGGTACAGCAGGCAGTGAAGAAAGCCAATGGAATGTTGGCCTTCATAACAAGAGGAGTTGAGTATAGGAGCAAAGAGGTCCTTCTGCAGTTGTACAGGGCCCTAGTGAGACCGCACCTGGAGTACTGTGTGCAGTTTTGGTCTCCAAATTTGAGGAAGGATATTCTTGCTATTGAGGGCGTGCAGCGTAGGTTTACTAGGTTAATTCCCGGAATGGCGGGACTGTCGTATGTTGAAAGACTGGAGCGACTAGGCTTGTATACACTGGAATTTAGAAGGATGAGAGGGGATCTTATTGAAACATATAAGATTATTAAGGGGTTGTACACGTTAGAGGTAGGAAACATGTTCCCAATGTTGGGGAAGTCCAGAACCAGGGGCCACAGTTTAAGAATAAGGGGTAGACAATTTAGAACAGAGATGAGGAAAAACTTTGTCAGTCAGAGAGTTGTGAATCTGTGGAATTCTCTGCCTCAGAAGGCAGTGGAGGCCAGTTCTCTGAATGCTTTCAAGGGAGAGCTTGATAGAGCTCTTAAGGATAGCGGAGTCAGGGGGTATGGGGAGAAGGCAGGAACGGGGTACTGATTGAGAATGATCAGCCATGATCACATTGAATGGTGGTGCTGGCTCGAAGGCCTGAATGGCCTCCTCCTGCACCTATTGTCTATTGTCTATGTTTCTTGTGTTTCCAATCGTTGCCTACTGCTTGGGCATTTCTCTTCGTCTGCTTTAGAGATTGGTTCTGACATTCCACTTCTCCATTAGCTTGCGGCCACTTTGGTTTGACTTTGTGATGGTACGCATCTGTGATCTTCATGTCGCCAGCAAACATCTGAGAAATGAACTGAGGCCCACTGTCTGAATATAATGTCACTGGTAGACCGCGTCTTGCGAAGATTTCCATCAAAACTGCTGCAGTCTTTTCCGATGTTGTCGACTTCATTATCGCATACTCATAATTTCTGCTGCAGTGATCGGTCACAAATGGTATAGACTCTCCTGATGGGAGTGGGCGTAGAAAATCTACAGCAACATCTTCCCATGGTCCTGCCGGTAACATTGTGCTTCAATCCCGGCTGATCTATCTCTCCCGCTCAACCCCATTCTCCTGCCTTCGCCCCAAAACCCCTGACAGTAAAATGACAATTGTATTTCATTCTCTTCTTTCTTTCAAAGATCCAAACAGTGCATCAATAAAAAGCAACCTGCTGTGTGTGGTGGTCGCACCTCTCCTCTTGGCGGTCATCATTTTCATATCACTCTATCTCAAGCTTCCATCACGGTGAGTACATCCCTTTTGCAGCAGTTACGATGACAGAAATGGTCACACCCCCTCTCCCTATTGTCTCTGAACTGGTGTCACTCTCTCCCCCACTGTCACTCTCTCCTCTGTCACTCTCTCCCCCACTGTCACTCTCTCCCCCACTGTCACTCTCTCCCCCACTGTCACTCTCTCCCCCACTGTCACTCTCCCACTGTACTCTCTCCCCCACTGTCACTCTCCCACTGTCACTCTCCCACTGTACTCTCTCCCCCACTGGCACTCTCTCCCTCACTGTCACTCTCCCATTGTACTCTCTCCCCCACTGTCACTCTCCCACTGTCACTCTCTCCCCCACTGTCACTCTCTCCCCCACTGTCACTCTCTCCCCCACTGTCACTCTCTCCCCCACTGTCACTCCCCCACTGTCACTCTCTCCCCCACTGTCACTCTCTCCCCCACTGTCACTCTCTCCCCCACTGTCACTCTCTCCCCCACTGTCACTCTCTCCCCCACTGTCACTCTCCCACTGTCACTCTCCCACTGTACTCTCTCCCCCACTGGCACTCTCTCTCCCCTACTGTCACTCTCTCCCCCAGTGTCTCTGGAACAGATGACAGTCTCTCCCAACACCCCAGTGCCACTGGCAACAGTTTCCTGCATCCGTCTCCCCGTCCACTTCCCCCAGTGTCACTGAAGCTGGAGATATTGTTTCGCGAGGTTGTGTGACTGCCCTCCACATGTGTGAAGGGATCTGGTATTCCAATAACCCCTTGTGTGGGACATTTCTTTGGACATTTCTTTGCCCTCTGTTTTTATGGCTTGATGCCCTGTTGTGCTTGTGCAGAAAACAAAGTGCTGGGGGAACTCAGCGGGTCGGGCAGCTTCCGTGGAGGGAAATGGACGGGCAATGCTATTGATTGGGACCTTTCATCGGACCAAAATGTCATCCGTCCATTGCCCTCCGCAGATGCTGCCTGGCCTGCTGAGTTCCTCCAACACTTTGTTTTTTGCTCAGGATTCCAGCATCTGAAGTTCTCTGTGTCCCTGTGCCGCACTTGGTGAGAAGCAGTCTCTGCAGTTCCAACACCCATCGGCACCAAAGCTCTTTCCCCAAGGCTTGGGTACTGTCCCTCGGTATTTGAAAACTATTTTACATTAAAGAAATAAAGCATTGCATTAATAAAGTAACCTTTACACCCAAAGCACTTCACAGCGTCTAAAGTAATGTTTGCAACAGAGGTAATGAGCAGCTAGTCTGTGCATTATTAGAAACAAGGAACTACAGATGCTGGTTTACAAAGGACACAAAATGCTAGAGTAACTCAGTAGGTCAGGTAGCATATCTGGAGAACATGGGTAGGTGATGTTTCGGGTCGGGACGAAGAAGGGTCCCGACCTGAAATGTCACATATCCATGTTCTCCAGGGATGCTGAGTTACTCCAGAACTTTGCCTCCTTCTGTGCATTATTAAGTTGCGCGCAGAACATTATGATATTGGGAAAATGCTCTAGTTTAATAATGAATCGTGAGCAGTAAATTGTGGTCAGAGCATGAGACTGACTCCCCAATCCTTTCGAGCCGAGACCTTTAGACCTGTGAGCCTTTAGATTTGTCTGAAAGAACAGATGTGGCCATGGTTTAACATCTCTTCTGAGACCCAGCACCTCTGATGCCTCAGTGCTCCTCAGGTTCTACCTCCTTCAGTACTGCACTGTGGGGTCAGTGGGACCATTTGTGCTTGTCTTTGCAGTCTTCTAATTCAGAAGTGTGAGTTTTACGATCACTTACTTTGACGTATTGCTCATCCGAAAGATGTAGATCAAAGACGTTGACACTTGTTGTAATTTCTGCCCCTTTCTAGTGTTGTAAGTAAAGTGTGGATTCATATTCCAAACCCCGCCTCCTACTTCCAGCCTCTCTACAATCAGCACAATGGAAACTTCAAGGTACAGACATTAATGCTCTTGACTGAAGGTACACTCCCTCAATTTCCCCCAAAGCTCCATTGTCCAAGGATTCATGCTGATGGAACTGGGAAGAGTCAAACTCCTTGTCCCATTGATCCAACCATTGGCGCTGGTGAGGTGGCTCCGGGTTTAGCAAGGGAAACAAAAGCTTTTGGGCTTTGCTTTTGCATTTCTAATCGCTGCCCAGTGATCCCTGCACACACCTGAGTAGCAGGTGAGGCCGCCATCGGGGTGGCCAAGGACATAGTTCACAGGGAGTGACAGACGGTGCATAACATTGCCAGCAAAACCATCAAACTCTAGACAACTGGAGGATGAGGGGTGATCCTATAGAGGTGGACAAAATCATGGGAGGAATGGATCGGGTAGTTGCACCGAGTCTCCTGCCAAGAGTGTGGGGAATCGAGAACCAAAGGATATAGGTTTAAGGTGAGGGGGAGAGATTTAATAAGAATCCGAGGGGTAATTTTTTCAAGCAAATGGTGGTACTTGTATGGAACGAGCTGCCAGAGGAGGTAGTTGAGGTAGACAATAGACAATAGACAATAGGTGCAGGAGTAGGCCATTTGGCCCTTCGAACCAGCACCACCATTCAATGTGATCATGGCTGATCATTCTCAATCAGTACCCCGTTCCTGCCTTCTCCCTATACCCCCTGACTCCGCTATCCTTAAGAGCTCTATCTAGCTCTCTCTTGAGGTAGGTATTATCGCAACGTTTAAGAAACATCTAGACAGGGAAAATGTATAGGACAAGTTTAGAGGGATGTGGGCCAAATGTTGGTAAGTGGGAATAGTGTAGATGGGACATGTTGGGTGGTGTGGGCAAGTTGGGTGGAAGGGCCTGTTTCCATGCCGTCAGACTCTATGACTCCAGGACAACACACTATCACACTGACAGACCATCAGAGGGTGCACAACACACCTTCCTGCTGACGGTGAAACGATTAAACAAGACACAGTACACTGTCACACTGACAGACCATCAGATGGCACAACATACCTACACACCAACGATGAAACTATATACAGTACACTGTCACACTGACACACCATCAAATGGTACACAACACACCGATACACTGAAGGTGAAGCAATTAAACAATATACAGTACAATGTTACACTGACAGACCAACGGATGGCACAAAAAACACCTTAACACAAACGATAAAACCATATGCAGTGCACTGACACACTTGCAGACCATCAGATTGTACACATCACCTGTGTGGCACGGTGGCGCAGCGGTAGAGTTGCTGCCTTGCAGCGCCGGAGACCCGGGCTCGATCCCGACTACGGGTGCTGTCTGTACGGAGTTTGTACGTTCTCCCTGTGACCGTGTGGGTTTTTCCCGAGATCTATGGTTTCCTCCCACACTCAAAGATGTACAGGTACGTAGGTTAATTGGCTTGGTGCATGTGTAAATTATCCTTAGTGTGTGTAGGATAGTGTTAATGTGCAGGGATCACTGGTCAGCGTGGGCTCAGTGGGCTGAAGGGCCTGTTTCCACGCTGTATCTCTAAACTGAACATGATGCCTACACACTGACAGCGAAATGATCAAACTGTATAAAATGCATTGTCACAGTGGCAGACCATCACATGGTGCAAAACACACCTTCACACAGACGGTGAACAGTGAAACCGTCACTCTGACTGGCCATCGAGGGGTACACAACACACCTTCATATTGAGCAAATCAATCAAACTCTAGATAATACACTCTGATATTAGTAGAAAAAATTACAGACTGTAAGTAACATCTTCTTTCATGAATTGATGGTGGGAGCCTTCACACTCCCATAGATGAACATTAATAACACTACTGAAGATAGATACAAGAAGGCTGGAGTGACTCAGTGGGTCAGGCAGCATCTCTGAAGAAAAGGATGAGGTGACATTTCGGGTCGAGACCCTTCCTCAGACTGAGAGTCAGGGGAGAGGGAATCTTTAGGTATGAAAAAGGTACAGAATTCTTTGGAATCTGTGGAATTCTCTGCCTCAGAGGGCAGTGGAGGCCAATTCTCTGAATGCATTCAAGAGAGAGCTAGATAGAGCTCTTAAGGATAGCGGAGTCAGGGGGTATGGGGAGAAGGCAGGAATGGGGTACTGATTGAGAATGATCAGCCATGATCACATTGAATGGCGGTGCTGGCTCGAAGGGCCGAATGGCCTCCTCCTGCACCTATTGTCTATTGTCTATAGAACAAATCAGAGTCGGCACCGATAGCCAAGGAGCCCACAATGGTCCATTGCTGGCTGTGGGGGAGGTGATAACATAGGGATACGAGCAGTGAAACTGGCAGGACGACTGGGGTGGCAGGGGGATGGAGAGAGAGGGAATGCAAGGGCTACTTTGAAAAACACTTCTATTGTTAATGCAGATGTGGGTGGGTAGTAGGGGTAGGTTTAGTGGAGATGATTCCAAAGTGGTGGGAGGCAGTTCAGTTTATTTTATTTTATTGTCACATGTACTGAGGTACAGTGAAAAGCTTTTGTTGTGTCCTCACCAATCAGCGGAGAGACAATACATGGTTACAATCGAGCCGTTCACAGAATGCGGATAAAGGAGACGATGGGGTGGGGGTGGGGAAGCACGCCGAGACGCCCAAAGCTGGCACGGGAACACTAATGACAATGGGCCAAAGAGATGCTGCTGGTGGGGATAGTACAACAGGGAAGGACTATGATGGGCTGAGTAACCTTTGGTTTCTCTTTCAGGAGTGGATCCACAAAAACCATGCAAGCGTTCAACATAACAGTTCTGGGTCATGCCAAGAGGTGAGGGAGGTGAAGAGGGTGCCTGAGGGCAGTGATGTCACGGTCATCCTGAATCCTTGGGATGAAGCTGTGTCTGACATCTCTTACCTGAAGCCCATCCTAATCAACCAAACCTCCACCTTCGACTTGGACACCAAAGCTAGCCTTGAGACCGAGTTCAGCAACCCCTTCCAGCACCCTCAGGAGTACTGCAATAATGATTCCACGCTGCTCTCTCTCATACTCCAGGAGGAGCAGGGCGTGTCTGAGAACTGTGTGGTGTGTCACGATCCATCCCATGGCACCTTCCTGGCCACTGTGCCACAGGAAGAGGATGGAGGGTACAGCTACAGTGAAGAGTATTGCACCCTTGCCCATCCCGACAACGGCCAGGGTCTAGTCCCTGCAAAGATCGAGCTCCAGCTCAAAGTGGCCAACAAGTGCCAGGGGGAGAAAAGGGAGGTGGCTGAGGACTTGCCCGTGACCGACGATCCGTACTCTACCTGCCCGGCCGTAACCGAGAACACAGAGTCTGCACAGGAAGACTGCGCCGGCGAAAGGCCCAGCATGACCGCTGCTCAGGGTCAGTCGCCAGCTGGACTCTCAGAGCCACCAGCAAACATTAAAGAGCCCTCCCGCACACTCGCCACCCCTGACAACTCTGCTGTGTCGCCTACCGCCCTGTCTGAGATTCTGATCTGATGGCCAACACTGCACACTTGCAACGTCCTGAGTGGGGCTGGAATTATTCCCAGCATCTATGAAGGATGGGCTGGCCACCCGGTCGAATGATTGACTGGAAGACGGACATATTCCAGCGGTTGGGAAGTCGCAGGAGAGCATTTGTTTGTTGAGCAATTATTTGGTACCTTGTGCAAATAGCTCGGTGTATTAAAGCAGGGTCGTTATTGTTGGTTAACAGTGAGATTAAAGTGCCACAGTGCTGCTGTTAAAGTACTGGCGATTTGTGGATGGACAGAAAACAGAGGAGTAAGCATCAACAGGACAAGGGGTCACAGTTTAAGGATAAGGGGGAAGTCTTTTAAGACCGAGATGAGAATGTTTTTTTTCACACAGAGAGTGATGAATCTGTGGAATTCTCTGCCACAGAAGGTAGTTGAGGCCAGTTCATTGGCTATATTTAAGAGGGAATTAGATGTGGCCCTTGTGGCTAAAGGGATCAGGGGGTATGGAGAGAGGGCAGGTACGGGATACTGAGTTGGATGATCAGCCATGATCATATTGAATGGCGGTGCAGGCTCGAAGGGCCGAATGGCCTACTCCTGCACCTATTTTCTATGTTTCTGTTTCTAGGATATTTTGTGCTGGGAGACTATACTCCAGGAGATGTCTTGGCCCTGATGCCTTGACTGCTCACGTCATATTTCAATGATTTGGATGTGGGTTTGAGGTCTACTAGAACCAAATTGTTTGCTAATACAAAACTGGATGGCAATGTGCGCTGTGAGGATCCAAAGGAGTTTCAGGGGGTACAGATAGTTTAGATGCGAGGGCAAAGACAAGGTGGATGGCATTTAAAAAAAGGAGAGTGGTAGAGAAACAAGGAGCTGCAGATGCTGGTTTACGAACAAAGGCCGAAAAGTGCTGGAGCAACTCAGCGACCCAGCAGCAACCCTGGAGTACATGATGTACATGATAGGTGATGTTTTGGGTCAAATCCTTCTTCAGACTGAAGGAAAATAGTATGCTGGCTTTTACTACAAGAGGACTTGAGTATAAGAGAAGAGGCATCTCTCTCCAATTATATGGTTCCCTGGTGAGGCCACGTCTGGAGTAGTGTGTACAGGTGTGAACTGAACTAGGGAAGGTGATAGAAGGACCCCTAGGAACCTGATAGAAACCTGAGGCGTACATGGTGGGTATATGGAACGAGCTGCCAGAGGAGGTAGTTGAGGAAGGTACTATCGTAACATTTAAGAGACATTTGGGCTGGTTTAAAGCCATGCGTGTGCAGGGGAGACCAGTGTAGATGGGGCATGTTGGTTGGCGATGGCAAGTTGGACTGAAGTGCCTGTTTACATACTGTATGTCTGTGATTCTATGAGGAGTGCAGTGAAGGCTGACCAGACTGACTCAGGGGATGGCGGGGTTATTGGACGAGGAGAGGGCAAGTAAACTGAACCACAATGCTTCTGGATTTTGCAGAAAGCGAGCTGATCTTTAGATAAGAACCAGCCACACTCCTCATGCTGCTTGGCTTGGCAGATACAGAGATGGTGTTTCCCTTTGATGGCGTTTAAAACCAGTTAGGGGGATGACCATTGTGGAGGGAATGGGAGTGATTCTTTGGAGTTCATCTCCCATGTTGGCTCTGGAGATTTATTCTTTGGACTTTGGAGATACAGCGTGGAAACAGGCCCATTTGGCCCACCGAGTGCACCTCGACCAGCGATCACCCCTTACCCCAGCACTATCCTGCACACTCGGGACAATTTACAATTTACAGAAGCCAATTAACCTACGAACCTGTACATCTTTGAAGTGCGGGAGGAAACCGGAGCACCCGGAGGAAATGCACGCGGTCACAGGGAGAACGTACAAACTCTGTGCAGACAGCACCGGTGGCCAGGATTGAACCCGGGTCTCTGGCGCAGTAAGGCAGCAACTCTACCGCTTCGCCACCGTGCCGACCATTCAGTGAGCATATTGCAGCAGAAATTGATGGGTTGTTTGATATGGTAATTTAGGGTTATGGGATTAGTGCAGGATTAGTGCAGTGTTGCTGAGGTAACATGTTAGCATTGGTCACATTGAATGGAGTGGCAGGGCGAGGGAAAGAATATCTGTAAATAGCTACTTCTTGAATGAGTTGCTGGTGTTTGCAAGATGCTCAGCTTGCTTTGAACTTTGTTTATATAAAATATTGACTGCTGTTAATTGTGCATCTCATGTGTACCAATGAAGACGTTAAAATAGTAACTTGACTTGATTGCCTCATTTCTTTTTACCAGATTATGAAAGATCAGGATTTAATGCGATTATATTGATAAAGCAGGTTGTAAATTAATAAACTCACTCCATTTCAATAGACAATAGACAATAGACAATAGGTGCAGGAGGAGGCCATTTGGCCCTTCGAGCCAGCACCGCCATTCAATGTGATCATGGCTGATCATTCTCAATCAGTACCCCGTTCCTGCCTTCTCCCCATACCCCCCTGACTCCGCTATCCTTAAGAGCTCTATCCAGCTCTCTCTTGAATGCATTCAGAGAATTGGCCTCCACTGCCTTCTGAGGCAGAGAATTCCACAGATTCACAACTCTCTGACTGAAAAAGTTTGTCCTCATCTTGGTCTTTCAACCTTTCAACTTGGTCTTTAACCTATGGGGGGGGGGGGTTGGGGCAAATGGAAGGGCAGAGCTCATGGTTGGGAATAGTGACTCTTCCACCTAAGGACAGATCTAGAGTTGGACAAAACACAAAGTGCTGGAGTAACTCAGCGGGTCAGGAAGCATCAGTGGTGAGAATAGATAGGCACCATTTCAGGTCAGGACTCCTCTTCAGACTGATTGTAGTGAGGGGTGGAAGTGGGGGAGCTGGAACAGGCCATAAAGCCATAAGACATAGGAGCAGAAGTAGACCATTCGGCCATTCGATCATGGCTAATCCATTTTCCCCTCTCAACCTCATTCTCCTGCCTTCTCCCCATAACCGTGACACCCTTACTAATCAAGAACCTATCAACCTCCACCTTAAAAATACCCAATGTCTTGGCCTCCACAGCCATCTATGGCATTGAATTCCACAGATTCACCACCCTCTGGCTAAAGCAATTCCCCATCATCTTTCTAATGATAGGTCTTTTTATTCTGAGGCTGTGTCCTCTGGTCCTTGGCTCTACTGCTACTGGAAATATCCTCTCCACAACCTCTCTATCTAGGCCCTTCATTGAGTAGTTACACAGTTGGACAGTGGTTTATTCTGCAGACATATGAAAAGCTTGTAAAAATGGTAAAATAATAATGAACAATGTTAATTTTCATTCACACTGGACAAATAAATGGGTGAAATAGTTTGAGGTTGATGGAATGCATTTGAGACATTTTTAAACAAAAATGATTTGGAACTAGACAGGAATCAGCTTATTTCATATTGTATGCAGATCGAATGCAATTAAACTTTGCTAAATAAAAATACCCCGCAGGGATCAATAATGAAGCAATCATGGTATCTTCAATGAGTTTGTGGTTGGTGCATCCAAGCTGGATATTAGAGGCTTAACTCAAATAAGGCTAATTATATAGGAACGGTCAATTAAATTAAATTGGCACATTAGCCAACAGGTAATGATGATGGGGAAAAAAAGTTCTTAATTCACAGGAAAATGGATCCATCTTTAGCTCTGGAGAGTGAGAGGAGTAGTTACCCATGAAGATTCGGCAAGTTTTGAAAATCGGTGAAAAGTAGCCTGAATACTGAAAAAAATATAGATCATTAGAGTAGCAGCAGGAAGCACCAAAGGTTGTAATGGGAAATAAAGAAATACTGATATGTTAAATAGAGAGGCATCCAATATATTGTTTAATGAGCACGAGGGGCCTACGGTAATTGGCATCAGTAAAGAAAATCTACAAATTGGATTAAAATCTGAGGATTTTCCTGGTCTTGATCACCTACATCTGTGGTTTCTAAACAAGCTAGCTGTAGAGAAATTGGAATAATTGATTGCATCCTTCCTAAATTCCTGATTCTTGAAAATTCCCAGTAAACTAAAGCAAATGCAACTACATTGCTCAATTACTTAACAAATCAAATTGTTATTTAATGCTGTAGCTAAACGGTCGATGAAGTGAACCAGTCAGGATGTGTGGATTTATTTACCCATATTGGCCTCCCAAAGGTTTACTGTTAAGCATGGGTTCACAAGAGAGTATCCTGTGTTCAGTGATCTGCAGCAAGGATCGATAGTAATGGTTGCAATTTATTTAGTTAAGAGGTATAGTGTGGTAGCAGGTCCTTCGGCCCACCATGTCCACACCGATTATTGATCACCCATAGACCGGTTCTATGTTATCCCACTTTCGCATCCTACACACTAGGGGCGATTTACAGAAGCCAATTAACCTACAAACCTGTACGTCTTTGGATGTAGGAGGAAACCAGAGCACTCCGAGTGGTCACTGGGAGAAAGTACAAACTTCATATGGACAGCACCCATAGTCAGGATCGAACCCGGGTCTCCGGTGCTATAAAGCAGCAACTCTGCCACCCCTCTCGCTTTTGAAGTCTACATTAAAGATGTCGATGAAGAGATGGAGTATATTGTATCCATGTACGCAGTTGCTGGTTAAGACAACACAAAGAGATTACGGAGGTGTTTAGACAAGGCAAGTGAATAGGCAAAGGGTGGCTGCTGGAGCATAATGTGAAGCGGTCACACTGAGTCGAGTCGAGTTTATTGTCACATGCACAAGTACAGTGAGATACGGGTACAATGAAAACCTTGCATGCAGCAGGATCACAGGCACATCGACGCAGTCTTCCCCCAAAAACATAAAAGTATGCATAAATTTGTGAATAAATTCTAATAATACACAAGACACCAAAAGGAAAAAGACTGCCAATAAAATTGACATGCAGTGCAAAAAAAAGCACAATTAAACAAAAATAGTACATGGTAGCGCAAGATGCGCTCCATAGTATTTTGGTGCTGAGGTCAGATTAGGGTTGTGCAGGTTGGTTTAAGAACCTGACAGTTGCAGTGAAATAGCTGTTCCTGAATCTGGTGCAGTGTGACTTCAGGCTTCTGCATCAGTTTTGGTGTTGGTTTATTATTGTCATGTGTAAGGATCTCCTGTTGAAGAAGGTGGCATGAGCTGAATGGTGAGGATCCTTGATGATGTCTTCCTGAGGTGTAGATGGTGGGCAGGGCTGTGTCCAATATGGACAGGGCTGAGTCCACCACTTTCTGCAGCCTCTAGCATTATGTGTATTGGAATTGCCGTACCAGGTCATGATATAACCAGTCAGGATATTTTCTTCTGTAGAATTTAATTGGAGTATTCGGAGACATGCAGAATTTCTTTAAACTTCCAAGAAAGTAGAGTCTCTTGAACACATTCTTTGTTGTGGCATCCATGTGTTGAGGCCAGTACAAGTCATCCAAGATGGTATTTTTAGATTTAGATTTAGAGATACAGCGCAGAAACAGGCCCTTCGGCCCAACGGGTCCGCGCCGCCCAGCGATCCCTACACACTAACACTATCCTACACCCACTAGGGACAAATTTTTACATTTGCCCAGCCAATTAACCTACATACTTGTACGTCTTTGGAGTGTGGGAGGAAACCGAAGATCTCGGAGAAAACCCACGCAGGTCACGGGGAGAACGTACAAACTCCGTACAGAAGGCGCCTGTAGTCAGGATCGAACCTGAGTCTCCGGCGCTGCATTCGCTGTAAGGCAGCAACTCTACCGCTGGGCCACTGTGCCGCCCGTATTGTATGTGGAATTAATACTTTGATATAAAGGCAGGAAAATAAAATTTGTTTTAGACATTGAGAGACCAGAAGCTGTTGGTCTTCTAAAAGCTTGGGGCATTGTGTAAATTAAAAGCAGATAGAGCAAAGCTTCAGAAATATAAATAGCATATGAAAATCAAAACAACTGCAGAATCTGACATAAAAGCAGAAAATGCTGTTAAGGTCTCGGACCTGAAACCATAAGCTGAATTGAACTGCTGAATGTTTCTACCATTTTCTGTTTTTATTTAAAGCATATAATATGTTGACCTTTGATGCAAGGGGATTAGAAAATAAGAATAAAGAATGCAGTGTACAGAGACATGATAAAGGGAATAGCATTAATAGACAATAGACAATAGACAATAGGTGCAGGAGGAGGCCATTCGGCCCTTTGAGCCACCACCGCCATTCAATGTGATCATGGCTCATCATTCTCAATCAGTACCCCGTTCTTGCCTTCTCCCCATACCCCCTGACTCTGCTATCCTTAAGAGCTCTATCTAGCTCTCTCTCGAATGCATTCAGAGAATTGGCCACCACTGCCTTCTGAGGCAGAGAATTCCACAGATTCACAACTCTCTGACTGAAAAAGTTTTTCCTCATCTCAGTTCTAAATGGCCTACCCCTTATTCTTAAACTGTGTTCCCTTGTTCTGGACTCCCCCAACATTGGGAACATGTTTCCTGCCTCTAACGTGTCCAACCCCTTAATAATCTTATACGTTTCGATAAGATCCCCTCTCATCCTTCTAAATAATGTTTAGTGCAAGATGTTTTCTACATGGATTTTAGTAAGGCTTCTGATAAAGGTCCTCATGGCGGACTGAACCAGAAGATTACAATGCATGGGAATTCAGCGGCTCTTAACCTTTTTGGCCCCATGTCCCCATCAGACATTCTTGGTCAGTACCGTGACCCCCCGAAACAAAAATTGGGAAAAAAAAACAGCCCGATTTATGAAAACATCTCTGCCAATACTCAGTCAATGGGAAAGGATAATTTAATTTATGCCCCCTTCATCACCCCCGGAAAAACCCTAAATGACCCCCATGAGGGTCATGAGCCTCGGGTTAAGAACGGCTGCATGGGATCAATGGTGACTTGGTTCTTTGGATTCAGAACTGGCTTACTCAGAGAACACAGAGGGTTGTGCTGGAAGGGTGTTATCCTGCTGGGTCCATGGCCAATGGAGTTCCGCAGGACTCTGTGCTGGGACCTCTGTTGTTTGCGATATATATAAATGACGGACATAAATATAGATGGGTTGGTTGGGAAGTCTGAAGGCGATGCTAAAATTGTTGGAGTTGCGGACAGTGAGGAAGGATGTCAAAGTGGGATAGAGGTCAGCTACAAAAATGGACAGAGAAATGGCAAAAGCTGTTTATTCTGAGCAAGTGTGAGGCCTTGCACTTTGGGAGGTTAAACGTGAGGGGAAAGTATACAGTTAATGACAAGATGTGCAAAGGGACCTTGGGGTGCAAGTCTGCATCCTCTGGTCCATGAACCAATAGCTAATGGGAACAGTTTCCCTCAACTTACCCTTCTTAGAGCAGTGCATCTTATCAAATCTCCAACCCTCCTTTGTTTCGAGGGGAAAAACACAGCATGTCGGGGGGAGAAATGGCAGATGGAGTTTAATCCAAGCGAGCGTAAGGTGTTGCACTTTGGGAAGTCGAATGTAAGGAGAAAATGCAGAATTGATGGCAAGACCCTTAAAAGCGTTGATGTACATGGGGTGCAAGTCCACAACTCCCTGAAAGTAACAACACAAGTATATAGAGTGGTAAAGAAGGCCCATTGTATGCTTTCTCAAGATGATATTTGTCAAGGCATTGATTATAAGAGTCAGAAAATCATGTTGCAACTTTATGTGACTTTGATTGGGCCACATTTGGAGTATTGTGTACAGTTCTGGTCACCCTATTACCATGGATGTGGAGGCTTTGGAGAGAGTGCAGAAGAGGTGTACCAGAATGCTATCTTGATTAAAGGGTTTAGCCATAAAGAGAGGTTGGACAAAGTTACATTGTTTTCTCTGGAACATCAGAGATTCAGGAGAGACCAGATAGAAGTATATAAAATTGTGAGAGGCATAGATGAGGTAGACAGTCAGAATCCATTTCCCATGTTGGAAATGTCAAAGATGAGAAGACATTGATTTTAGGCGAGAGGGACAAAGCTTAAAGGAGATGTGCAGGGCAAGTTTTATTTACACAGAGAGTGGTGGGTGTCTGGAATGCACTGCCATGGGAGCTGGAGGGGACAGATACGATAGTGGAATTTAAGAGGCTTTCAGATAGGCACATGGATATGCAGGGAATGGATGGATATTAACGTTCACAGGTTATAGGAGTAGAATTAAGCCATTCAGCCCATCAAGTCTACTCCGCCATTCAATCATGGCTGAGCTCTGCCTCCTAATCCCATTTTCCTGCCTTCTCCCCATAACCCTTGACACCCGTTCTAATCAAGAATTTGTCTATCTCTGCCTTAAAAATATCCGCTTACTTGGCCTCCACAGCCCTCTGTGGCAATGAGTTCCACAGATTAACTACCCTCTGACAACAGAAATTTCTCCTCACCTTTCTAAAAGAGCGCCCTTGAATTCTGAGGCTATGACCTCTGGTCCTAGACTCTCCCACCAGTGGAAACATCCTTTCCACATCCACTCTTTCTGTGCCTTTCATTGATGTGGATCGCATGCAGACAGAGGAGATTAGTTGACCTCGACATCATGTTTGGCATGGACATTATGGGCTGAAGGGCCTGTTCCTGTGGTTCCTGTGGTGTATTGTTCTATGTTTAACTTGAAAAGCCCCGGCAGCATTGAATGTCCATCTTCGGATACATTATTATTGGCAGAGGATCAAAGCAGAAAAGAGGCATTGTATCTTTAAGAACAATGCCGAACCACTATACTCACTAGACTGAATGCTTTGGGGCTGCCAGGAAAAAAACCTGTAAATAATGGCAGAAGGCAGGCCTGAATGTTCAGTCTCACTACCGAGTCCATTTGGCACAGGTCCCGGGGGTCAGATCAAAAGGAATCAGGAAGAGCTCAAGGCAGATACTTCTAACTCTGGAGCAACAGCACTCATTCTTAAAGCTGCAAAAATCAACTGTTAAAGTAAAATTAAACTGAGGAGGGCAGTGAGTCTGCAGTTGGACAGTTGGTGGAACAAGATGAGAGGAACTATGTATGACAGGATGCTCTAGCCTTACTAAACTGATATGGTGGAACAAGAGGGAAATAGGCAGCTCAAGCACTACTAGAATGCTTCATAGGTAGCTTGGGGGATAATAAGATGTGTGAATCATCCCCACCCATCATGAAGAAGATGGAAATATTTACTTTAGTTTAGTCTAACTAGATACAGCATGGAAATAGACAATAGACAATAGACAATAGGTGCAGGAGTAGGCCATTCGGCCCTTCGAGCCAGCATCGCCAATCAATGTGATCATGGCTGATCATTCTCAATCAGTACCCCGTTCCTGCTTTCTCCCCATAACCCCTGACTCCGCTATCCTTAGGCCCAACAAGTCCACCTTGACCATTGATCATCTATTCATACCAGTTCTACCTGATTCCACTTTCTCATTTTCCTTACAGGTTAGGGACAATTATACAGAAGCCAATTTACCCACAAACCCCGCACGTCTTTGGAATATAAGAAACCTGTGCGGTCACGTGGAGAAAGTGCAAACTCCACTCGGACAGCACCAGAGGTCAGGATCGAACCGGGGAGTCTGGCACTGCGCGGCAACAGCTGTACCAGTTACACCACTGCGACGCTCATTTTTTTGCAGCTATTACTATTCTTGAGGTAGAAGACAGTGGTAAAAATGTACAGGCGCTGAATAAGCCAGTGGGGGACTAGACAAAAGGCCATTTATTGATGGGATTCGCGTGGCCCCAAAGTGTAACATGTGAACTCTGCAGAAAGCTGCAGGTATTTTGTCCACAGAGGTAATTCATAGGAATGGAATGGAATGGAATGGAATGCTTTATTGTCACATGTGACTAGGCACAGTGAAATTCTTTGCTGCATACCCAATGTATACAAATAGCAGCCACCTACGGCGCTGACAAAGTTACGAAGCACGCCCGCTCCTCCTTTTGTTCTCCCCCACGCTGGGTCCCCATTGTCCTTTGTTCTCCCCTCACCTCCCCCATGCCGGGTCCCCATTGTCCTTTGTTCTCCCCCACCTCCTCCACGCCGGGTCCTACATTGTTCTTCCCCTCCCCCCTCACGGTGGTCCTCCACGCTCTCATCGACCCGCGAGGCATCGCCGTCGCGAGGCTTCACTGCTGCTGCCGTTGCTTCACCGCCACCAAGGCCTCACCGCTGTCGATGCCCCACTACGGGATGAGAGAATGTCAACCTACAGCCATCACAGACAGTAGAGAGCTGTAAATTCAGCACAAATAATCAAATACAAAACTTTGTATTGCATTTCCGCCATGAATATCTACTTGGGGTTAGTAGATTGAAACATTTAAGATTCTAAGTGGTCTTGGCAAGGTGACTACAGAGATTACCTTTTCTCTTGTGAGACAATCTGGAAACAGGGGTCACTGTATCGAAATGTGCAACTATCAGGTTCTTGAATCGACCTGCACAACCCTAATCCTACCTCCACCGCAGATCACCTGGAATCAGTTTTCTCCAACAGTTTTTTTACTATGGAATATGGAATCGAGATAGAGGATCAGCCATGGTCACCCACAGTTGGGACAGTAACTAGGAGAGAAAAAGGTCTCTCATTCAGTGGTACTTGGAACTCTCGTTCTCACAGAATCTTTAAATCTATTTAAGGCAGAGGTAGATTGATTCTTGATACGCAAGAGGATGAACGGTTACTGGGTTACGCAGAATTGCAGAGTTGAGGTTACAATCAGATTGGCCGTGATCTGATTGATTTGAGGAGGAAGCTTGAGTGGCCACATGGCCTACATTTGTTTGTAATGACTGTGCACGTTCACAGTTTGAGACAGTAGGGGTTTAGGTTCACTGTACTGTGAAGCCATCAGAGATAGAGGGCAACTCAGCTTCAACCTGCTTCATTGTGGGGAAGAGCTCATGACAAGCAGTACAGTCACCTTCCCTCTGTAAGAAACAAGGGTCAGTCCAAGGCTTGCTGGCGACAGGTTTTGTAAACTTTGCAAAGATGCAATGCATGACATGCCATGATGGCCAGTGTGTAACTGGCCTACTAGTTGTAGTGAAGAAAAATCGGTTGATAAGATTGGAAATTGATCGGGCATGTGTATTTACTGCACAAGTTGATGTTCCATCCAGATTAGCACATGAAAGATCTGATAATGGGAGTGAAAGTTTCATTTTCACATTGCAACTTGTAGCTGAAGTTTTCCCGGTAGCAGCCACTCAGTTGCGCTGGTGACTCAGACTGCACGGCAATTAATCTGAAGACTGGTCCCGACCTGAAACCGGTACCGCTGATTTGCTCCAGCATTTTGTGTCTTTCTTTTTTATTGAAACCTTTCAAACACATTTCACTGACTGCAAAATGTTTTGGGAGCCAAGAGACCATTATTTTACCAGCAACATCTCATCACTGCTGCACCACAAATATTCCAATCATGAAGCGTAAATGGATTTAATTTTTAAACTGATTAAAACCTCTTCTATCGCAGTGGTTCATCATGATGGGTTTCCTCAATTTTGTCTCCCCCTATAACCTAGTATTCTGAACCATCTTCGATGCATGTTAATTCAAACTATTGTCTTGGAGATAAAACTATTGGCTTGGAGTCCTGCATATGTGTTAGCACCAGCCCCTCACCTGGTTTCTTGCTGTGCCAAGTCTTCCTCTGTTATCTCCTGATCTCAAAGCCTTTATGAAAGTGTTTTGTTTTTTTAAGTTCAATGCTCTATGGAACGTTAATTGACTTGCAAACTAAGAAAGGGACCAGAAATATAAACTGTATTTCCTGCTCTATAGATACTGCCTTACCTGCATTTACTGCCTTCAGACCAAGAAAAGGCAGCTATTAAGTGTTCATTACAGCACAGAACTAAAGAAATGTGGATGTTGATAACCAGAGTGACATGAAGGGGCAGAGAGTTCACCATGATTGTGGCGTTTAGTGAAAAAGTGGTATTAGGTTCAATGATTGTATCAGACTGCAGGAAGTGTTTGCAACAAAATTGACGCACTAATGAACGAGTGGAGATAGCTGAAATTGTTGTGACTAAATGATAATCAAGGAATTAAATATTCCACACTGCATGATCTTTAAAAAGGGAATCCAAAATAGAAAAGGACGTGCGAGAGTCAGTCAAGAGTTTAAAGGGTAATAAAAGATGATATAAAGGCAGTAGAGGAATAATCTTGGCCCTGATAAACAGGAAGTGTAATCAGCATGGGTAGAGATGAAAGCTAATACTGGAGGGGGTGGTTTACAGGAAACAACGTTGGAGAGAGAATTAATCAGGAAGTCAGAAGAGCGTTTATCAATGGTAGTACAATAATTGTGGGGCCCTTTAGTCTTTGTCTTAGTAGAAGTGGGAAACCAAATTTAGTAGAAGTATTTTTGAGGATGAGTTGATAAAATGTATTTGGGACTGTTTCCTGGAATAAGATTCCTTGGAACCAACTGGGGAATAGGCATAGTCTGAGTAATAAGAGGGACTTTAGTTAGGAACTACAGAGTTTAGCAAGGCTTTGGACAAGGTCTCACACTTGGTCACTTGCTTTAGAAATATGGTGTGGAAACAGGCCATTCAGCCCACCGAGCCCGCGCCGATCAACGATTATCCGTACACAAGTTCTATCCTACACATTAGAGAAAATTTAGAGAAGTCAATTAACCTACAAACCCACACTCCTTGGGGTTGTGGGAGGAAAGGAAGCACCCAGAGAAAGCCAAGTAATCACAGGGAGAACATACTAACTCTGTATAGACAGCACCTGTAGTCAGGATCGAACCCGGGTCTCTGGCGCTGAAAGGCGGTAATTCTACTGCTGCGCCACTGCCACCTCTATGGGAGTGCCTTTGCCACTGTCTTTGCAATATGTATCAATGTTTTAGATTAAAATTTGTTTTCCCCTTTTCCTGGTTCCAATGGAACGTCTTTGACATGAATCGTTAACCCTGTTCCTTTTTCTGCAGATGCTATCTGATCTGCTGGCTGTTTCCACCATTTGCTAACTTTATTTCAAATTTCCAGCAATTATAGTTTCTTGACTTTTGTTAGCATTGTATTAAAAACAGTTGCTTGAAGCTTAATCAAGCTCAGACCAATGAGTGCCATTTAAGGAGATTCAAGTGGTACAGGGTATGCAGGTTTCTAGGAATTGTAGTGTAAAAGAGAAATTAAAAAGGCAAAGGGAGATTAAAAAAATATTGGTAATCGAAGTCAAAGATGGTTTGATTCAGGGAAGGTTTCTTCCCAGGTGTTAATATGCAACTGAACTGTCCTCTCAATAGCTAGAGTGTGGTCCTGCCCCCCCCCCCCCCCCCACCTCCCCCCCCCCCCCCCCCCCCCCATCTACTTCATTGGAGACCTTTAAATTATCTTTAATCAGACTTTTTCCAGACTTTACCTTGCACTAAACATTGTACCCTTTATCCTGTATCTGGGCACTGTGGGTGGCTTGTGGATGGCATTCCCAATCTCGTTGTACCCCTGTACAATGACAATAAAGATATATTGTATTGTATTGTATAGTCTTTTCGTTAACTGGATAGCATTCAGCAAAAAAAGCTTTTCGCTGTACTTTGGTACATGCAACAACAATAAACAAAAATAAACTATGTACATGAAGAGCCAAAGAAAAATTAGTGAAAGAGTTTCACTTATCAGGGACAAAAAAGCGGACCTGTGTGTGAAGACAGAGGATGTGGT
This sequence comes from Rhinoraja longicauda, assembly GCF_053455715.1. NCBI lineage: Eukaryota > Metazoa > Chordata > Chondrichthyes > Rajiformes > Arhynchobatidae > Rhinoraja > Rhinoraja longicauda. The sequence continues at coordinate 12,277,954 of NC_135973.1, forward strand.
GAACGGTAAATTAATATTTTGCACTGTCTTTATGAAAGAGAAGGGAGATACTATTGTTGGCAAGCCAGTGCAAAATCCACCGGGTGGTGCCAGCAATGGCTGCCTCGCCAATAGTCTGTCTGTCATTTCCTTCTTTGTGTCTGTTTTTTATGTGTTAAAGGTATGTTTTTTTGTGTTCTTTAGCTTGTTTTATGTGGGGGGGGGGGGGGGGGGGGGGAGTTGGGGGAAACTTTTTCTAATCTCTTACCTCGGCGGAGAGATTTTTTTTTTGTATCGTATCTCTGTCCGCACTGCGGCCTAACATTGAGGAGTTGGTGGCCTTTGCTGGAGATCGACCGGGAGTTCCACCATGGGAGCCTGCGGGACTTTAGCATCACGGAGTTCGCGATCCCTGTCAGGGGTGACCACGGGAACCTGTGCGACTTTAACATTGCGGAGCTCGCGGTCTCTGGTTAGAGATCAACATCAGGAACTCCAAGCCGCAGGAGCTTCGATCGCCCCGATGCGGGAGTTTCGATCGCCCCGATGCGGGAGTTTCGATCGCCCCGATGCGGGAGTTTCGATCGCCCCGATGCGGGAGTTTCGATCGCCCCGATGCGGGAGTTTCGATCGCCCTGATGGGGGCTTCGATCGCCCCAACTGCGGATGGTTCGACTGCCCCGACCTTGGGAGAATAAAGAGGAAGGAGATTGGACTTTATTGCTTTCCATCGCAGTGAGGAACGTGGGGAATCCGCTGTGGTGGATGTTTATGTTAACTTTTATGTAGTTGTGCGTCTTGTTGCTTTTTTTTTGGTACGGCTGTATGATAATTCGAATTTCACTGTACCTTAATTGGTACATGTGACAATAAACTGACCTTGCAACCTTGAAATATTGAATGGGATAAACATAGTAAGAAAGGAAGTATTAAGGAGTTTATCATCTTTGAAAATGGATAATGTGCCAGGCTCAGATGGAAGGGATCCCAGGCTGTTCAAGGAAGCAAGGGAGGAAATTGTGGAAGCACTAGCTATAATTCAATTCTCCCTGGCAACAGGAGTGGTGTCAGGGGAATGGAGAATTGCTAACATTGTACCATGGTTTAAACTAGGGAGGACGTGGTAAAAGAATTACAGGCCAGTTAGTTTATCTTCTGACATGGGGAAATTATTAGAATCTATTCTGAGGGACAGTTGCACATTCGACATAGGGACGCAGACTACTGAGTCCTGATCCTGTTGAGGTTAACAGGAGTCAATGTTGTTGACTGTTGTTCCAGCTGGCTAGAACAAGTACCACCTTACGTTAAGGCCAGGCTGTGAGCGAATAACACTTGGGAGTTATTGAGGAGGTAATAAGGAGATAATGAGGCAGCGCGTTTGATGCAATCCATATAGAGTTTGATAAGCTTTAGGACATCACAGTTGTGCAGCTGGTAGAGCAGCCGCCTCACAGCGCCAAAGACTCGGGTTCGATCCTGATCTCTGGTGGTGTCTGTGGGAAGTTTGCAACTGTATGGGTTTTCTCCAGGTGCTCCGGTTTCCTCCCACTTCCGAAAGACATGAAGGTATGTAAGTTAATTGTCCGCTGGAAACTCCCTCTAATGTCTAGGTAGTGGATGCGAAAGTGGGATAACATGGAGCTAGCGTGAACAGGTGATTGATGGTCTGCGTGGACTTGGTGGGCTGAAGGGCCTGTTTCCATGCTGTCTCTGTAAATTAAAGTAAACCAAACTCTTTAGCACCTGGTCCTTTGCTTTTTGTAATGTGTATCAATAATTTAGATTGAAATGTTGGGGCATGATTAAGATGTTTGCAGAGGATACAGAAGGGGGTAGTTGAAGCAGGTATTATAACAACATTTAAACAATATTTGGACAGGTGAATGGACAGGAAAGGTTTAGAGGGATGGGGCCAAACGTGGGCAGGTGGGACTGGTGCAGATGGGGCATCTTGGTTGGCAGAGGCAAGCTGGGACGAAGGCCCTTTTTCCATGCTGTTTGTATCTATGACTATGATAGCACTATGAATGTATAGATTGAACGACGCTATGAATGTAATAAAAAGCCATGCACTATTTTTGAACTACATTTTTATTTCAAAACTATACTTCAAAAAGCATAGTTTTGATTTTGTTTTAAAGAATCCAGGGAGAATCCTGGGTCGATAATGGAGATTGCAAAATGTTAAAGTCACATAATGTGACAATGGTGCAGAGCGCACCACTGACACCTCATGGAGGACAGTCAACACTGCAGCACATTTGCTTCCCTGCCAAACAGGCGAATGCTCCTCAGGTGTAAATTTACAGCAAACCACTGACAAGACATTGACGACAAAGACCTTCATAGGCAAACCTAACCTGTTCCGCTTGGGTCCTGACCTGAAACGCCACTCATGCTTTATCTCCAGAGATGCTGCCTGATCCGCTGAGTTACTCCAGCATTTTGTGTCTAGCACCTTTAGTTTAGTTTAATTTTTACTTTAGAGATACAGCGCAAAAACAGGACCTTCGGCCCACCAAGCCTGCCTCAACCAGCGATCACCCTGTACACTAACACTATCCTACACACTCGGGACAATTTACAATTTACAATTTTACCAAAATCCAATTAACCAAACAAACCTGCACGTCTTTGGAGTGTGGGGGGAAACCGGAGCACCCGGAGAAAACCCCTGCGGTCACAGGATGATGGCAAACTCCACGCGGACAGGATCCATTGTGAGGATCGAACCTGGTGTCTCTGGCGTTGTAAAGCAGCAACTCTACCACTGCACCACCGTGCCGCCCATCTGCAGTTCGTTGTTTCCACAGCAAAGATTGCTGGACAGCAGTCATGAGGCAGAACATCATGATTGTTCCCAACAATAGGGCAGAAATAGACCCATGTGGTGAATTTTCCTCAAGTTACCCAGTATGGAGAAAAGATCAAATCTGACCTTTCCAGTTTGTATGACTCAGTACTGCCCTGGAGCATGTTTACTAGTCTTTTGTTTCAGTGGCAAGCTATTTAATTTGGATATTTCGATCCATTGTGTGAGGCACAGTTGGAATGCGTGCTTCCCATTGGGCGCTTGTACAAATGAATTTATCTGACATAGCCTACAAACAACACATTCTGCAGAAACAGGAGGCGTTCTCAGAAACATGAGCCTGGAACCACAGCAAGCATGTTGCCTAAACTATCCACTTTCTTGCAGGGATCAGCGTTTTGTTTTCTTGTGTTTTCCGTTCTTCTTATTGTTGTTGCAATCCATGCAGAAGGTTGTGTCTCACTGGAAACCATCCTGTAGCAATGTGTCTTTGGCATCAAACTTACTTGAAATTAAAATAGTGGACACAAGTTCAAAGTACAAAGTCGAAACGTAAAAGTGAAAGCAGGAAGCTCTTCTCATGCAATGTTAGGGACAGACTCCTGGGGTGCGGTAGTGAAAATGAAACACTGGAATTGTTTTAGCAATGAATTTGTCCTGCCGGGCTATTTTTAGGTGGAGGAAATAAGATGAGGTAGATATTTACGACCTTTAGTCATTTCTGTTTGCAGCTTCTCCCCTTTCCCTGAAATTTATTGAAGTTGGATGGAGTGTCGGCATCGCTTATCTTTCAATATCTCACCTGCGTAAAAACTTTACTCGTGAAGTCAGACTTTGTCACGAAGGCTCTTCAACGTGGCTGAGTCATGAAGGTCAACATTCTCACCATCAGAAGTCCACTCATGTAAGGACCTTCTAGGAGAAGAAAACTGCTGGAACATCCCACACAATACCCGCTGAAACCACCATCCCATTATTAATTGCCCATCCTGTGTGGCCAACATTCTCCTTCATCCCATGGAGAATGTCGGCCATGCAGCTCACTGTGAGTATGAGACTCTGGGCTCTGCAAGTCAGCAGATGAGTCAAACGTTCAGCACAGAGCAGCTGAACATGTCCTAAAGAGAAACAGAATTGCTTGTTGGAGATCACTAAATGCAACACACGCTTGAAACATTTTCTCTCCACAAGATGTAACAATTTATTCCAACATAGTGCATCATCCAGGCTAGTCCAATTAAGCAGTTCTCATGAACTGTTGACATATGAATGGCAAAACCAAATCCACTCTTGCCGTTTCTCTAAAGGCCATGCAGTAGAATCCATTTGTAAGAGGGTTGGGAGAGAGATGTTCAGAGATGGGTCTTTTGGTGGATGTACACATGATAACTAGATGTCTAGGAGTGTGGCTAGGCAGATGAGCGGGCATGTGTCCAGGAGCAAAATATTCAAGGATGTTCTCAAAGCCTCTTTGAAAATATGTTACACCGCCCCCCCCCCACCCACTTCAGGTAACACTGGGCCATGAATACACAAAACAGGGAAGGGTCATTTGGACTGGCTTTCAGAATCTTGGGTCCTTTTTGCAGGAGAATGTGTAAATGGTGAAAGTAATGCACTTACCAAACTACCCATCCACCTGCCCTGCCAAACAACTACAGCTGCTCCTGTATCAGAGTCTGTGTGTTCCTCATTGGTTTCATTAGTCAACTCAGAACACAAAGTACTGTAGTGGAGGAATATCATCCTTGGCCCTGAGGGGCAGTCTGTGATGAACTAAGTGTACATGTGGTGTGACTTCTGAATCAGAATCACAGAACAGTTACAATCCAGAACATGTAGTCTATTAAAACTGCGTAAGAGCAATCTTTGTCCCAACGATAGACACAAACTGCTGGAGTAACATAGGAGAAAATGGTGGGTCTGGAGAAAATGGAGATGCCGCCTGACCCGCTGAGTTACTCCAGCATTTTGTGTCCATCTTTGTTATAAAGCAGCATCTGCAGTTCCTTTTTATTCCAGTTTTATCCCAATATGTTAGCCTCTCTGAATATCTTTGCAAACTCTTTCATTTCAAATACTCATTCAGATGTCTTTTGGAAGCTGTGAAGCAGCAAGGAAACAGAGCGTGTCCATGTTGACCAGTGGGTACTCATCTGCACAAATACCATCTTCGCCACACTTGGGCTGCAGCTTTCTATGCCTAGGCAATTTAAGGGCTTGTCAGGGGACTTCTTAAATGCCATCAGCAACTTTGCCTTCACCACTCTCTCTGGCAATGCATTCAAAGTGCTCACCACTCTCTGGGTGAAAAATGTCCTAGATTGGATTGAATCAATTAGATTGCGTGTTGTCTAATGAAGAGATGCATAAACCATTCATACTTTGGTGTTCACCGGTCAGGCTCAAATAGGTCACTTCTCATGTAGACTTAAAAGGCACCAAGTGGTCTACGGCTGGCAGACCATACTGGCAACCTCTCAAATGAGATATCAGTGGCTACCATTCCACTCCATGGGGTAGCAAGAGAATTATGGTGAGATGAGAGTTGCAAAGATACCATCTCTGTGTGGTGATTAAAATACATTGCATTGCATTGGCACCAATGTACGTAGAATTATGACAGTCCAACAAAAGAGGAATGTAAAGCTCGAGCCAAGGGGCGTGCCAAGCAGCTAAACAAGAGAGACGCAATAGATGTGTAATAAAGAACTGCAGATGCTGAATTAAATCGAAGGTAGACACAAAATGCTGGAGGAACTCAGTGGGTCAGGCAGCAACTGTGGGGTGGAGGGGGGTGGTGGAATGAACGTACAATATTTGCAAACCAGCATCTGCAGTTCCTTGTCTCTCGTGTATAAAATTATGAGAGGAATAGATTGGGTAGATGCACATAGTCTCTTGCCAGAGTAGGTGAGTCGAGGACCAGAGTACATAGGTTTAAGGTGAAGGGGAAAAGATTTAATAGGAATCTGAGGGGTAATTTTTTTCACGCAAAGGATGGTGGGTGTATGGAACAAGCTGCCAGAGGAGGTAGTTGAGGCTGGGACTATCGCAACATTTAAGAAACATTTAGATAGGTACATGGATAGGACAGGTTTGGAGGGATATGGACCAAACACAGGCAGGTGGGACTAGTGTAGAGCTGGGACATGTTAGCCAGTGTGGGCAAGTTGGGCCGAAGGGCCTGTTTCCACACTTTCACTCAATGACTCTTGGCAATATTTCGGGTCAGCTCTTGTCCTACCCCTTCCCCTTATCTCTTACTACCAACAATCAGCAAATAGATAACCAAATATATGAATTAATCACTTTTTTTCTCTAGGGAAAGCAGTACAGTATACATGCGGTAGAAACTAGGAACTGCATATGCTAGTTTACATAAAGGACACAAAGTGCTGGACAGAACATCGATTCAATCTGAAGAAGGGTTCCAACTCAAAATGTCACATCCATGTTCTTCAGGGATACTCCCCGACTCGCTGAGTTACTCCAGCATTTTGTGTCCTTTTAGTATACTTGTGGGTTTGTTTACCTTAAAGAACCGGGTGTATCAAGTGATGTTTGATATATTGTGGTGCTGCTCACCACTGCTTTAAGTTATCCTTTATCAACAATAAAGAATATCTTTCAGCAAAACCAACGAATACCAGCTAAAAATCAGTTTTAAGAAAACTGTTGCCATGGGTCAAGGCACTCCACTCCCCTGTGAAATCACCTTAAATACCACTTCAAAGATAGACACAAATGCTGGAATAACTCAGCGGGACAGGGAGCATCTCTGGAAGATGGAATGGGTGACGTTTCGGGTCGAGACCTTTCTTCAGACATGTCAGGGGAGTGGGTGGTACAGAGATAAAATGTAGTGGGAGACAATACCACTTCACTGGAAACTGTCAACAAATTCACCTACCTAGGGTCTACAGTGACTGATAGCCTATCCATGGATGAGGAAATCAATACATATATAGGAAAGGCAGCAACCATCTTCGGGAGGCAAATCAAGTGCACATGGAAGACCAGGAAACTCACAATCAAGACCAAGATAGCTGTCTACAAAGCATGTGTCTTGAGCACACTACTGTACAGCAGTGAAACTTGGACGGAAACTGAATAATTTTAATTTCCGCAGTCTTCGACACGTCCTGGGAGTTTCTTGGCAGGACATAATCACCGATGAATCTGTCCTCTCACTGACCAACATGCCTAGCATCCTGCAATCCTCAAGCAGAAGCGTCGCCGCTGGGTTGGGCATGTACACAGGATGGAAAATGGAAGCTTCCCCAAAGATGTGCTATGCGGTGATGTCGTCAACCCACGGAGGCCAACAGGAAGACCAAAGCTTCACTACGAGGATACGATTAAAAGAGATATGACGAATGTTAATATTGGCACTGACAACTGGGAAACTGCTGCTGAGGAACGGGAGAGGTGGAGAAAGGACCTCCAGGCGGGTATGAAGCACCACGACAGCATGTGGTTCAGGACTCTGGAGGCCAGGCGCCAACACCACAAAATGATCAACATCACCGTAGCTCAGGCGCACGGTAGCGCAGCGGTAGAGTTGCTGCCTTACAGTGCCCGAGACCCGGGTTCGATCCCGACTACGGGTGCTGTCTGTACGGAGTTTGTACGTTCTCCCCATGACCTGCATGGGTTTTCTCCAAGATCTTCGGTTTCCTCCCACATTCAAAAGACGTATAGGTATGTAGGTTAATTGGCTTGGTGTATGTGCAAATTGTCCCTAGTGTGTGTAGGATAGTGTTAATGTGCTGGGATCGCTGGTTGGTACGGACTCAGTGGGCCGACAGGCCTGTTTCCGTGCTGTATCTCTAAACTAAACTAAACTAAATCAACAGCAACACACTCTCCAATCCAACAGCCAGACTTCACCCGTGGAAGCTGTGGGATGGTCTGCCTGTCAAGGATAGGCCTAGCGAGCCACAACAGGAAATGTAAGCATAAATGATACATTCCCTCTCCCAACAGGACAACATCAAAGCCACGCCATCATCTCTCGCAGATAGATGCCGACTACTCCTAATGATACCAGGTGAGACAAAGGTTCACTTGCATCCGCTACTCCTAATGATACTGCAGACATTGACCACCATTTACATTAAAAACCCTTAAATGATTCCCGTCTTCCCTTCCATGGTTAGGAAAGTACTATGGGATTATTAAGGGAATCAGTTTCTGCACATTTTTGTTGTGCAAATGTCATAATTCAGTGCACGGATAAGACAGGTTTTACATGGATAGGACAGGTTTTGTGTGATATGCACCAAACGTGGGCAAGTGGGACTAGTGGGCTGGGATATGTTGGCAGGCGTGGGCAAGTTGGGCCGAAGGGCCTGTATCCACAGTGACTATGACTAAGTGGCAAAATGCCAAAACTCACTCAACAAAACGTATACCCAAATTAAGACACTTTTCAGATGAAATGAATTTAGGTGAGGCAAATAACTAATATTCAAACGAAAATAGGTGCCAAACAAGTGTTCCAGTAAAGAACAGTAAATGACCCAACCCAAAAGGAAGCAAAGTTGGCACATTGACCTCGCAGTTAAAATTGGGACAGCGCTCACATTATCCGCATGCGCAGACCGCATTCGCGGCCGGGTCAAGAGCGGATCGCAGGAAGCAGCGATAGGCCGGTTACCGGTCTGACTGGCACTGGAAACGACCAATGGGTGGGTGGGACTGAGCGGCGGGAAGCGTTGTGTTCAAACGATATCCAATGGGAGCAAGGGAGGGGCGGGACTTCCGGCGGAGGGCTCCAGGGCCGAGACGCATTGTTGTGCTATGACGTAAGGAGTCGGAGACGGAAGATGGCGGAGCCAGCGGCGACGGGCGGCGGGCAGTGAGCGGCGGGCAGGGGCAGCTCCAGCTCCCCAACCGCGAACAGTGCCAGGTACCAGAACCCGGCCGCACCCCACCCCACCCCGCCGCACCGCGTGTCCATGCCATGGCGAGAACCACAAGTCAGATGGTGAGTAAGCGGCTCGCTTCACCTCAGCCTAGGCTCCGTCCGGATCGTTTTGCGGCGCGCGACCCTGGGCCTCACGACCTGTGGTCAGGAAAACTCCGTGTGGGCCGCAGAGCAGAGGATAGCGAGGGAGGCGGCCCTGGTGGATGAGGCAGTTTAAGAGGGAGGAGGTGAATCAGATGGAGAGAGAGAGGAATCGCAGCAGCAATGGGAGGCAGACCGAAGGGCGAAGAAAGAGCAGGCAATGTGAAAGGAGGAATCTCTTCAGAGATGCTGCCTGTCCCGCTGAGTTACTCCAGCATTTTGTGTCCATCTTAGGAAGAAGAGGCCGATTGGTACAAGTGGAGGCAGATATGAGAGGGGAGGGGAAGAGGCAGTTCAGAGAGGGCGAGGAAGAGGAGGCGGATCTGATGGAGAGGAAGAGCAGGTTGTTCAGTGAGGGGAAGAAGAGTAGATAGTTCAGCAAGGGGAGGGAATAGTAAGATCAGATGGTGGAGGAATAGGAGGGGGATGGAAGAGTAGGTAGATCAGAGAGGCAGAGGAAGATAGGAATAGGTGATAATGGAAGAATGCAGCACAGGAACAGGCCCCTCGGCCCTTGATGTCTGTATTGATCATGATGCCAAATTCTGCCTACCTGCATACAGTCTTTATCCATCCATTGACTCTATGTGATGTTTTTATTGAGCCTGCTTCCATCAAATGTATTGACAGTGCGATCCAGGGACCTACCGCTCTGCGTGAATATAAACTTGCCTTGCAAATCACTATTAAACTTTCCCAATCTCACCTTAAATTTTTGCCCTCTCGTATTTGACATTTACACCCTGGGTAAAAGTGTTCTGACCATCTAGCCTATATACGCCTTTCATTTTTTAATAAATTTTTATCAGGTTACTCTTCAACCGCTGCAGCGCCAGATAATACAGTCCAAGTTTGTCCAAACTCTCCCTATTACTACTCCCACATTGAATCTCTTTTGCAACCTCAAGTCTCCAGCGACCAGAACTGCACACAATACTTCAAATATTTCCTAATCCAACTTTTATACTGCTGCAGTATGACGTAGAAACACCAGCTTTCTGCTGGTGTGGCACTTTCAGGGAGCTATGATTTGAACCTCATGATCCCCCTGTACATCAGTGCTCTGAAGGTTCCTGCCATTTACTGTATATTTTCCTCCTACGTTTGATCTCGTAGAGTGCAACATCTCACACTTGTTCAGATTAAACTCCAGTCATTTCTCCAACCAAATTTCAAACTGATTTTTACCTTGCTGTATCATTTAACAACTTTGTTCACTATCTAGAATTCCACCAATTTTTGTGTCAGCTACAATCCCACTAAAGAGGTCATCTACATTTTCATCCAAATCATACATAATCTATCACAATCGACAGAGACCCCAGCATTGATCCCGGCACATCACCATTGAGCACAGCCGTCAGCCAGAATAATATCCCTCCAAACTACCTTCTGTCTTCTATTATAAAACTAGATTTGAATTCAATCTATCAAATCTCCCTGGATCGTATATGCCTTAATTTACCAGACCAGCCTACCACGAGGGATCTGAATACTTTACATATGTCCATGTTGAAAACGTCCATTTCCGAGGGAGGAGACCATGTGAAGGAAGGGACTTGAGGGGAAAGAGTAGACAAAGTGGGTATGATGGAATCAGGTGGATGAAGAGATATGGGGGTGGAAGAGGTGTAGGGGGCCCAGAGGGTGCAAACGAAGGGGTATTGTAGAGAGGAGGTGGGGAGGAGGAGCAGGAGATAGGTTGTAAGTCTTAGGGTGGGTGGAGGCATGTCGAAGGAGGCAGGCAGGATTTGTGCGGAAGTGAATGAGGAGACTGCAGGCTAGGAAAACAGGAGGAGGAGGCAAGTTGGAGGAAGATGCAGCAGGTAGGGGGAGGTGGGGCGGGGTGGAGGAGGACATGGGGCAGGTTAAGGGAGGAGGAGGAGGCAAGTCGGATGGAATAGGAAGTCAGAAAGATAGTGGCAGTCAGAGGTGGGGAAAGGGTTAGAAGGAATGGGAGGAGGACAAGGAGTGGAGGGCTTGGTTGAGAAGGTGGCCTATTTTGTGTGTGGGAGGAGTACGGAGGAGATCTTGGCGAGACAGTAAAATAATGAGTAGGATTGGTAGGTAGAGACGGAAGGGCAGCAGGAAGTGCATAATGTGGATTGGGGTTGATGAGGAGGAACCAGGGAGTAGGAGGTGGTGAAGCATTTGTATCTTTTGAGTTGGCAGGAAGAAGAGGTGAACTAGAATCAAGGGGCAAGGGCTTGAAGGGAAGAGCAGTGAGTGTGGAGGGAGTGTATTTTACAGAGGAAGTGAGTGTATCTTACGGAGGAAGTGAAGGCAGGAGTAGTCAAAGGAGATGAGGGAAGTGAAGGGGGAGACAGGGGCTTGTAAAGTGGGAGGGATGAAAAAGGGGATTGTTGGCCAAGGTTCTGGAGTTGTGAGATGGGTTGTGGGCGGGGGAGGGGATGGGGTAGATGAAGCAGGTTGTGAGCATGGAGAAAGGATGCTTGTGAAGGGTTCAGAATGGAGAGGGAATATTATGGGATGGAACAGAGAAGGGGGGAAGGCATTCAGAATGGAGATAATTACAGCCATGGTTGGGTAAATGGTTATTGCCCTCAATGAGGGAGAGTTTGGGAGAGGTTGTGGCTGTCAAAAGACAGGGAGTGAACGTTGAATTGAAGAAGGTGTTTTGTATCAGACAAGAGTTGGAGTCGGGTTGTGAGGTCAAGGGAAGTGATGTAACAGGGATGAGGTTATGGCTGCAGCAATGGGACTAGTGAGAAGCGAAGAAAGATTGTGCATAAGGAGAGATGGGGTTTATGAAGCAGCATGGAAAGGCTGTGAGGGTAATGAAGAAGTGGAATTGTTCGAGGGGTGGGCAAATGAAGAAGCGGGGAACTGACTGAATTGATTGGGGAAAATAAGAAAGGGGTATCGTTACCAAGAGATGGAATGACTAAACATGACTTTTGAGATATGGATCCCTTTCTCCATAACCTTTCTTACCACCCACCTCCCCCAAACAAACCACACTATCCCATACCCCTTCTCCTGTCCTTGCTGCCCAACAGACTTTACTGCATTCCTAATTGTGAACTGTCATTATCTGGTCATTCCCTCCACAGATGCTGACTGACCCGCTGAGTTTCCTGTGCACTGAGTTCTAATCACAGTTGTACCACTTGTTTTATGTATCACTTTGGATGTACTTCCAGTTGGTTATTCCAGTATCTTTTTTAAATGTTAGTGAAACTGATTTGTTCCAAGATTTGAGTTAAAAAGTTCTAGATTTAGTGATTTGATGATGGAGATAGTAGATACCTGACAGTACTGTGGTATCACAAGCACT